>NW_021941446.1:0-51840 GCF_902148855.1 Sphaeramia orbicularis | reverse complement strand
CCTCCTCTCCTCCTCTCCTCCTCCTCCTCGTCTTCCTCCTCCTCTTCCTCCTCTCTTTCCTCCTCCTCCTCCTCTTCCTCCTCCTCCAGCTCTGGATCTCCTTCAGACTGCTATAGATAAAGCAGGTTTCTCAGATAAGGTGGTGGTTGGAATGGACGTGGCTGCGTCAGAGTTTTTCCGTCAGGGAAAATACGACCTGGACTTCAAATCTCCTCCGGACTCGTCTCGTCACATCAGTGCAGAGGAACTGGCCGACATCTACCAGGGCTTCGTCAACAACTACCCAGGTACACGCCCACACCCAACATGGCTCACACCTACATTACATGACTAGGGATGGGAATTGAGAACCGGTTCTTTTTGAGAACCGTATCCCAGTACCTCGATTCTTTGGAATCGTTTGCCTGCTTAACGATTCTGTTTATCGACTCCACCTTCATTGCACATTCACGATGATGTCACACGTACGCTGCGTTGTTTTGGTCAGAACGAAGACAATATGGAGTTGAAGCAGAGATGGACTAAACAGACCACACCAGGTCTACACAGACCACACCAGGTCTACACAGACCACACCAGGTCTACACAGACCACACCAGGTCCAAACAGACCACACCAGGTCTACACAGACCACACCAGGTCCAAACAGACCACACCAGGTCCAAAAAGACCACACCAGGTCTACACGGACCACACCAAGTCCAAAAAGACCACACCAGGTCAACACAGACCACACCAGGTCCAAACAGACCACACCAGGTCTACACAGACCACACCAGGTCTAAACAGACCACACCAGGTCCAAACAGACCACACCAGGTCCAAAAAGACCACACCAGGTCTACACAGACCACACCAGGTCTACAAAGACAACATCAGGTCTACAAAGACCACATCAGGTCAAAACAGACCACACCAGGTCTACACAGACCACATCACGTCAAAACAGACCACACCAGGTCTACACAGACCACACCAGGTCTACAAAGACAACATCAGGTCTACAAAGACCACATCAGGTCAAAACAGACCACACCAGGTCCACACAGACCACACCAGGTCCACACAGACCACACCAGGTCTACACAGACCACACCAGGTCTAAACAGACCACACCAGGTCTAAACAGACCACATCAGGTCCAAACAGACCACACCAGGTCCACACAGACCACACCAGGTCCACACAGACCACACCAGGTCTACACAGACCACACCAGGTCCAAACAGACCACACCAGGTCTACACAGACCACACCAGGTCCAAACAGACCACACCAGGTCTACACAGACCACACCAGGTCTATACAGACTACACCAGGTCTACACAGACCACACCAGGTCTACACAGACCACACCAGGTCCAAACAGACCACACCAGGTCTAAACAGACCACACCAGGTCCAAACAGACCACACCAGGTCTACACAGACCACACCAGGTCCAAACAGACCACACCAGGTCTACACAGACCACACCAGGTCCAAACAGACCACACCAGGTCTACACAGACCACACCAGGTCTACACAGACCACATCAGGTCCAAACAGACCACACCAGGTCTACACAGACCACACCAGGTCTACACAGACCACACCAGGTCCAAACAGACCACACCAGGTCTACACCGACCACACCAGGTCTACACAGACCACACCAGGTCTAAACAGACCACACCAGGTCCAAACAGACCACACCAGGTCTACACAGACCACACCAGGTCTACACAGACCACACCAGGTCTAAACAGACCACACCAGGTCCAAACAGACCACACCAGGTCTACACAGACCACACCAGGTCTAAACAGACCACACCAGGTCTAAACAGACCACACCAGGTCTACACAGACCACACCAGGTCCAAACAGACCACAACAGATCTACACAGACCACACCAGGTCTAAACAGACCACATCAGGTCCAAACAGACCACACCAGGTCTACACAGACCACACCAGGTCCAAACAGACCACACCAGGTCTACACAGACCACACCAGGTCTACACAGACCACACCAGGTCTACACAGACCACACCAGGTCCAAACAGACCACACCAGGTCCAAACAGACCACACCAGGTCTAAACAGACCACACCAGGTCTACACAGACCACACCAGGTCTACACCGACCACACCAGGTCTACACAGACCACACCAGGTCTACACAGACCACACCAGGTCCAAACAGACCACACCAGGTCTACACAGACCACACCAGGTCTACACAGACCACACCAGGTCTAAACAGACCACACCAGATCTCCACAGACCACACCAGGTCCAAACAGACCACATCAGGTCCAAACAGACCACACCAGGTCTACACAGACCACACCAGTTCTACACAGACCACACCAGGTCTACACAGACCACACCAGGTCCAAACAGACCACACCAGATCTACACAGACCACACCAGGTCTAAACAGACCACATCAGGTCCAAACAGACCACATCAGGTCCAAACAGACCACACCAGGTCCAAACAGACCACACCAGGTCTAAACAGACCACATCAGGTCCAAACAGACCACACCAGGTCTACACAGACCACACCAGGTCTACACAGACCACACCAGGTCCAAACAGACCACACCAGGTCTACACAGACCACACCAGGTCCACACAGACCACACCAGGTCTACACAGACCACACCAGGTCTACACAGACCACACCAGGTCTACACCGACCACACCAGGTCTACACAGACCACACCAGGTCTACACAGACCACACCAGGTCCAAACAGACCACACCAGGTCCAAAAAGACCACACCAGGTCTACACAGACCACACCAGGTCCAAACAGACCACACCAGGTCTAAAAAGACCACACCAGGTCTACACAGACCACACCAGGTCTACACAGACCACACCAGGTCTAAACAGACCACACCAGGTCTACACGGACCACACCAGGTCTACACAGACCACATCACGTCAAAACAGACCACACCAGGTCTACACAGACCACACCAGGTCTACAAAGACAACATCAGGTCTACAAAGACCACATCAGGTCAAAACAGACCACACCAGGTCCACACAGACCACACCAGGTCCACACAGACCACACCAGGTCTACACAGACCACACCAGGTCTAAACAGACCACACCAGGTCTAAACAGACCACATCAGGTCCAAACAGACCACACCAGGTCCACACAGACCACACCAGGTCCACACAGACCACACCAGGTCTACACAGACCACACCAGGTCCAAACAGACCACACCAGGTCTACACAGACCACACCAGGTCCAAACAGACCACACCAGGTCTACACAGACCACACCAGGTCTAAACAGACCACACCAGGTCTACACAGACCACACCAGGTCTACACAGACCACACCAGGTCCAAACAGACCACACCAGGTCTAAACAGACCACACCAGGTCCAAACAGACCACACCAGGTCTACACAGACCACACCAGGTCCAAACAGACCACACCAGGTCTACACAGACCACACCAGGTCCAAACAGACCACACCAGGTCTACACAGACCACACCAGGTCCAAACAGACCACACCAGGTCCAAACAGACCACACCAGGTCTACACAGACCACACCAGGTCTACACAGACCACATCAGGTCCAAACAGACCACACCAGGTCTACACAGACCACACCAGGTCTACACAGACCACACCAGGTCCAAACAGACCACACCAGGTCTACACCGACCACACCAGGTCTACACAGACCACACCAGGTCTAAACAGACCACACCAGGTCCAAACAGACCACACCAGGTCTACACAGACCACACCAGGTCTACACAGACCACACCAGGTCCAACAGACCACACCAGGTCTACACAGACCACACCAGGTCTAAACAGACCACACCAGGTCCAAACAGACCACACCAGGTCTACACAGACCACACCAGGTCTAAACAGACCACACCAGGTCCAAACAGACCACACCAGGTCTACACAGACCACACCAGGTCTAAACAGACCACACCAGGTCCAAACAGACCACACCAGGTCTACACAGACCACACCAGGTCTACACAGACCACACCAGGTCCAAACAGACCACACCAGGTCTACACCGACCACACCAGGTCTACACAGACCACACCAGGTCTAAACAGACCACACCAGGTCCAACCAGACCACACCAGGTCTACACAGACCACACCAGGTCTACACAGACCACACCAGGTCTAAACAGACCACACCAGGTCCAAACAGACCACACCAGGTCTACACAGACCACATCAGGTCCAAACAGACCACACCAGGTCTACACAGACCACACCAGGTCTACACAGACCACACCAGGTCTACACAGACCACACCAGGTCCAAACAGACCACACCAGGTCTACACCGACCACACCAGGTCTAAACAGACCACACCAGGTCCAAACAGACCACACCAGGTCTACACAGACCACACCAGGTCCAAACAGACCACACCAGGTCTACACAGACCACACCAGGTCCAAACAGACCACACCAGGTCTACACAGACCACACCAGGTCTACACAGACCACACCAGGTCTACACAGACCACACCAGGTCTAAACAGACCACACCAGGTCCAAACAGACCACACCAGGTCTACACAGACCACACCAGGTCCAAACAGACCACACCAGGTCTACACAGACCACACCAGGTCCAAACAGACCACACCAGGTCTACACAGACCACACCAGGTCTAAACAGACCACACCAGGTCCAAACAGACCACACCAGGTCTACACAGACCACACCAGGTCTACACAGACCACATCAGGTCCACACAGACCACACCAGGTCTACACAGACCACACCAGGTCTACACAGACCACACCAGGTCCAAACAGACCACACCAGGTCCAAACAGACCACACCAGGTCCAAACAGACCACACCAGGTCTACACAGACCACACCAGGTCTAAACAGACCACACCAGGTCCAAACAGACCACACCAGGTCTACACAGACCACACCAGGTCTAAACAGACCACACCAGGTCTACACAGACCACACCAGGTCTACACAGACCACACCAGGTCCAAACAGACCACACCAGGTCTAAACAGACCACACCAGGTCCAAACAGACCACACCAGGTCTACACAGACCACACCAGGTCCAAACAGACCACACCAGGTCTACACAGACCACACCAGGTCCAAACAGACCACACCAGGTCTACACAGACCACACCAGGTCTAAACAGACCACACCAGGTCCAAACAGACCACACCAGGTCTACACAGACCACACCAGGTCTACACAGACCACATCAGGTCCAAACAGACCACACCAGGTCTACACAGACCACACCAGGTCTACACAGACCACACCAGGTCCAAACAGACCACACCAGGTCTACACCGACCACACCAGGTCTACACAGACCACACCAGGTCTAAACAGACCACACCAGGTCCAAACAGACCACACCAGGTCCAAACAGACCACACCAGGTCTACACAGACCACACCAGGTCTACACAGACCACATCAGGTCCAAACAGACCACACCAGGTCTACACAGACCACACCAGGTCTACACAGACCACACCAGGTCCAAACAGACCACACCAGGTCTACACCGACCACACCAGGTCTACACAGACCACACCAGGTCTAAACAGACCACACCAGGTCCAAACAGACCACACCAGGTCTACACAGACCACACCAGGTCTACACAGACCACATCAGGTCCAAACAGACCACACCAGGTCTACACAGACCACACCAGGTCTAAACAGACCACACCAGGTCCAAACAGACCACACCAGGTCCAAACAGACCACATCAGGTCCAAACAGTAGTTTCACTGCCCCCCCCCCAAAAAAAAAACTTGTGATGGCGCTAGTACAGGCATAGAATCCAAATGCAGAACTCAGAAGCGGAATATAAAGTTCAAAGGATTTATTAGTCACAAACAGATAGAGGATAATAATGAGTGACACAATCTTGAGGACAATTGATGGGGGTTTCTTCTTCGGATTCGTCCTCCGGTCTGAGGACGTTAATCACTTTCTCCGTACGGTTACCGGGGCCTTTTTCCCGACTAGGGAAAAGCAGAGGGAGGTCAGGGACGGAAACAGGTCATACACAGGTAAGCTATCAAACAGGCGACAGGACATAAGGGTTGGACAAAAACTCACGTACCAGAAGTCAGGCAAGGCGATCAGAACCGGGGTATCAGATGAGGCAGACAAAACCGACAGGGAGCAGGCAGTAGACAAAAACCGGGCAAGCAAAACGGGTCAAAAACAGGAATCAAACAGACAGACAAGATCAGAACGCTGGTAAGAACTGTGAGAGTTACAAACTGGCGACTGACAGAGGGAAGAGACTGAGTTTAAATACACATAAGGGAGGGAAGACAACTAGACACAGGTGGCACAAATCAGGGCGGAGACAGGTAATCAGGGGAAAGGTGAACACAATCCAGGAAGGGAAGTAAAGACGACAGACAAGACACATGAGGGGAAACTTAACAAAATAAAACAGGAAGTGACAAACAAACATGAAAGACAGACAAGACCAGACTAGCGTCTGGCTGCAGGTATGACAAAACTGGGCCCAGCATAATCTATTCTTATTCTTAGTTCATACTGTGTATGTTCTATTTTCTGTGCAGATGGAAGTAGAACAGACAGTTCATGCAGACACACCTGAACTCTTTTATTCCCTCAGCCAATGAGAATCAATAAGAGAATCGATAAGGAGTCGGATCAATAAGCAAAATCGATAATGGAATTGGAATCACTAAATTCTGATTGATTCCCATCCCTACACATGACTAACCCCGCCTCCTGTTTCCAGTGGTGTCCATCGAGGACCCGTTTGACCAGGACGACTGGGAGGCATGGTCTCGTCTGACGGCGCAGGTGGGCATCCAGGTGGTGGGGGACGACCTGACGGTGACCAACCCAAAGAGGATAGAGAAGGCGGCGGAGGAGCGAGCCTGCAACTGTCTGCTGCTGAAGGTCAACCAGATCGGATCTGTCACCGAGGCCATCCAGGCGTACGTCCACTCCTATTGGACAGTTGGACCGGGTGGTTTTTCTTTATTGTTTCTATTTTATTTATTCTTATTTCACACTCCTTTATTCAATAATGTTGGTTCCTTCATTGGGATTGAACTCAAATCCTGTTCTGATGTTTGTTGTGAACTAATAGAATCTGAACATTTGAACAGGATCTGAAACTGGAATGTCTGGAAAACAGAATTTCAGTTTGAACACAGTTGGAACATTTGCTGATAGAACATTAGATCCTGTTGGGATCAAATACAAATGTGTTTAGGATTTGTGCAGATTTCTGCTGGAATTCAATTCTTCCAGGAAAAATTAATTTAAAAAAGAAACAAACAAAAAATTGCCCTTTTAACAGTATCATGATATATTGTGATGTATTGTATGGTGATCCTAGTATTGGGATTTGGATCAAATCATCAGATTCTGGCCGATCCACAGCCCTAATCTGAAGTGGGCCGGACCAGAACAGTAAGAACAGGAACAAAAATGATCCCATTATGTCTGGAAAAGGTTTATGTCTACAAAGTTTCAACAACCTGAAGTGTCTTCAGAAAATCTGTGTAATCTGAACAAAACTCTGCCTCAGTTTATCATTTACACATGTTCATTAAAAAGACACAAACAGTTAATAACAGAATATTTGGTCCAATTTCACAGATTTAAATGAAAACAGTTCAGTTTGTTCAGATTATTCACATTTATTCTAAAAGGACAGTTTGTAAATGTGAACCCTCTCATGCAGTTGAACTTCTTTACTTTAAAAAAAAAAAAAAATTAAAATACATTTACACTTCAGCCTAATTTTGAGAAATAAAATGAATAAAAAAAAAAAATCTAGATCCTTTTTTTTTTTAAACAGTGAAACTCTGCAGTTTTCCTTATTTATCATTTATAATAGACCTGATCAGTTGGTGTTGAACCTGAACTGATCTGAACTGAACTGATCTGAACTGGACTGAACTGAACTGAACTGATCTGAACTGATCTGAACTGAACTGATCTGAACTGGACTGAACTGAACTGAACTGAACTGATCTGAACTGATCTGAACTGATCTGATCTGAACTGATCTGATCTGAACTGGACTGAACTAAACTGAACTGATCTGAACTGGACTGAACTGGACTGATCTGAACTGGACTGATCTGATCTGAACTGATCTGAATTGAACTGAACTGATCTGAACTGAACTGATCTGAACTGAACTGATCGGAACTGATCGGAACTGATCGGAACTGGACTGAACTGATCTGAAGTGATCTGAACTGGACTGAATTGATCTGAACTGATCTGAACTGGACTGAACTGGACTGAATTGATCTGAACTGGACTGAACTGGACTGAACTGAACTGATCTGAACTGATCTGAACTGATCTGAACTGGACTGGACTGAACTGAACTGGACTGAACTGATCTGAACTGAACTGATCTGAACTGAACTGATCTGAACTGGACTGAACTGGACTGAACTGATCTGAACTGATCTGAACTGAACTGAACTGATCTGAACTGAACTGATCTGAACTGATCTGAACTGATCTGAACTGGACTGGACTGAACTGAACTGGACTGAACTGATCTGAACTGAACTGATCTGAACTGAACTGATCTGAACTGAACTGATCTGAACTGGACTGAACTGAACTGATCTGAACTGAACTGATCTGAACTGATCTGAACTGATCTGAACTGGACTGAACTGATCTGACCTGAACTGATCTGAACTGATCTGATCTGAACTGAACTGATCTGAACTGAACTGATCTGATCTGAACTGAACTGATCTGAACTGATCTGAACTGAACTGATCTGAACTGAACTGATCTGAACTGGACTGAACTAAACTGATCTGAACTGAGCTGAACTGAACTGATCTGAACTGAACTGATCTGAACTGAACTGATCTGAACTAAACTGATCTGAACTGAACTGAACTGATCTGAACTGATCTGAACTGAACTGATCTGAACTGATCTGAACTGAACTGAACTGATCTGAACTGAACTGATCTGAACTGAACTGAACTGATCTGAACTGAACTGATCTGAACTGATCTGAACTGAACTGATCTGAACTGGACTGAACTAAACTGATCTGAACTGAGCTGAACTGAACTGATCTGAACTGAACTGATCTGAACTGATCTGAACTGAACTGATCTGAACTAAACTGATCTGAACTGAACTGAACTGATCTGAAGTGATCTGAACTGAACTGATCTGAACTGATCTGAACTGAACTGAACTGATCTGAACTGAACTGATCTGAACTGATCTGAACTGGACTGAACTGATCTGAACTGAACTGAACTGAACTGAACTGATCTGAACTGGACTGAACTGAACTGATCTGAACTGTACTGATCTGAACTGGACTGAACTGAACTGAACTGAACTGATCTGAACTGGACTGAACTGATCTGAACTGAACTGATCTGAACTGGACTGAACTGAACTGATCTGAACTGAACTGGACTGAACTGATCTGAACTGGACTGATCTGAACTGTACTGATCTGAACTGGACTGAACTAAACTGATCTGAACTGAACTGATCTGAACTGAACTGAACTGATCTGAACTGATCTGAACTGATCTGAACTGATCTGAACTGGACTGAACTGAACTGATCTGAACTGAACTGATCTGAACTGAACTGATCTGAACTGGACTGAACTGAACTGAACTGATCTGAACTGATCTGAACTGGACTGAACTGATCTGAAGTGGTCTGATCTGAACTGAACTGAACTGAACTGATCTGAACTGAACTGATCTGAACTGGACTGAACTGATCTGAACTGAACTGATCTGAACTGAACTGATCGGAACTGATCGGAACTGATCGGAACTGGACTGAACTGATCTGAAGTGATCTGAACTGGACTGAATTGATCTGAACTGATCTGAACTGGACTGAACTGGACTGAATTGATCTGAACTGGACTGAACTGGACTGAACTGAACTGATCTGAACTGATCTGAACTGATCTGAACTGGACTGGACTGAACTGAACTGGACTGAACTGATCTGAACTGAACTGATCTGAACTGAACTGATCTGAACTGGACTGAACTGGACTGAACTGATCTGAACTGATCTGAACTGAACTGAACTGATCTGAACTGATCTGAACTGATCTGAACTGAACTGATCTGAACTGAACTGATCTGAACTGGACTGAACTGAACTGATCTGAACTGAACTGATCTGAACTGATCTGATCTGAACTGAACTGATCTGAACTGAACTGATCTGATCTGAACTGAACTGATCTGAACTGATCTGAACTGAACTGATCTGAACTGATCTGAACTGATCTGAACTGAACTGATCTGAACTGGACTGAACTAAACTGATCTGAACTGAGCTGAACTGAACTGATCTGAACTGAACTGATCTGAACTAAACTGATCTGAACTGAACTGAACTGAACTGATCTGAACTGATCTGAACTGAACTGATCTGAACTGATCTGAACTGAACTGAACTGATCTGAACTGAACTGATCTGAACTGAACTGAACTGATCTGAACTGAACTGATCTGAACTGATCTGAACTGAACTGATCTGAACTGGACTGAACTAAACTGATCTGAACTGAGCTGAACTGAACTGATCTGAACTGAACTGATCTGAACTGAACTGATCTGAACTGATCTGAACTGAACTGATCTGAACTAAACTGATCTGAACTGAACTGAACTGATCTGAAGTGATCTGAACTGAACTGATCTGAACTGATCTGAACTGAACTGAACTGATCTGAACTGAACTGATCTGAACTGATCTGAACTGGACTGAACTGATCTGAACTGAACTGAACTGAACTGATCTGAACTGGACTGAACTGAACTGATCTGAACTGTACTGATCTGAACTGGACTGAACTGAACTGAACTGAACTGATCTGAACTGGACTGAACTGATCTGAACTGAACTGATCTGAACTGGACTGAACTGAACTGATCTGAACTGGACTGAACTGATCTGAACTGGACTGATCTGAACTGTACTGATCTGAACTGGACTGAACTAAACTGATCTGAACTGAACTGAACTGATCTGAACTGAACTGAACTGAACTGAACTGAACTGATCTGAACTGAACTGATCTGAACTGATCTGAACTGATCTGAACTGGACTGAACTGAACTGATCTGAACTGAACTGATCTGAACTGATCTGAACTGGACTGAACTGAACTGATCTGAACTGATCTGAACTGGACTGAACTGATCTGAAGTGGTCTGATCTGAACTGAACTGAACTGAACTGAACTGATCTGAACTGATCTGAACTGAACTGATCTGAACTGAACTGATCTGATCTGATCTGAACTGGACTGAACTGATCTGAACTGAACTGGACTGAACTGAACTGGACTGATCTGAACTGAACTGATCTGAACTGATCTGAACTGATCTGATCTGAACTGGACTGGACTGAACTGATCTGAACTGAACTGATCTGAACTGAACTGATCTGAACTGAACTGATCTGAACTGATCTGAACTGATCTAAACTGAACTGATCTGAACTGGACTGAACTAAACTGATCTGAACAAATCTGAACTGTACTGATCTGAACTGGACTGAACAAAACTGATCTGAACTGAACTGATCTGAACTGAACTGATCTGAACTGAACTGATCTGAACTGAACTGAACTGAACTGATCTGAACTGATCTGAACTGATCTGAACTGAACTGATCTGAACTGAACTGAACTGATCTGAACTGGACTGAACTGAACTGATCTGATCTGAACTGAACTGATCTGAACTGAGCTGAACTGAACTGATCTGAACTGATCTGAACTGATCTGAACTGAACTGATCTGAACTGATCTGAACTGAACTGATCTGAACTGAACTGAACTGATCTGAACTGGACTGAACTGAACTGATCTGAACTGATCTGAACTGATCTGAACTGAACTGATCTAAACTGTACTGATCTAAACTGGACTGATCTGAACTGGACTGAACTAAACTGATCTGAACTGAACTGATCTGAACTGAACTGATCTGAACTGATCGAACTGAACTGATCTGAACTGTACTGATCTGAACTGGACTGAACTAAACTGATCTGAACTGAACTGAACTGATCTGAACTGAACTGATCTGAACTGATCTGAACTGATCTGAACTGAACTGATCTGAACTGATCTGAACTGATCTAAACTGTACTGATCTAAACTGAACTGATCTGAACTGGACTGAACTAAACTGATCTGAACTGAACTGAACTGAACTGAACTGATCTGAACTGAACTGATCTGAACTGAACTGATCTGAACTGAACTGAACTGAACTGATCTGAACTGAACTGAACTGATCTGAACTGAACTGATCTGAACTGATCTGAACTGAACTGATCTGAACTGATCTGAACTGGACTGAACTGAACTGATCTGAACTGATCTGAACTGGACTGAACTGAACTGATCTGAACTGATCTGAACTGAACTGAACTGATCTGAACTGGACTGAACTGATCTGAACTGATCTGAACTGATCTGAACTGAACTGAACTGATCTGAACTGGACTGAACTGATCTGAACTGATCTGAACTGAACTCATCTGAACTGATCTGAACTGAACTGAACTGATCTGAACTGATCTGAACTGAACTGATCTGAACTGAACTGATCTGAACTGATCTGATCTGAACTGAACTGAACTGATCTGAACTGAACTGATCTGAACTGATCTGAACTGAACTGATCTGAACTGAACTGAACTGATCTGAACTGATCTGAACTGAACTGAACTGATCTGAACTGATCTGAACTGATCTGAACTGGACTGAACTGATCTGAACTGATCTGAACTGAACTCATCTGAACTGATCTGAACTGAACTGAACTGATCTGAACTGATCTGATCTGAACTGAACTGAACTGATCTGATCTGAACTGATCTGAACTGAACTGATCTGAACTGATCTGAACTGATCTGAACTGAACTGATCTGAACTGATCTGAACTGATCTGAACTGATCTGAACTGAACTGATCTGAACTGATCTGAACTGATCTGATCTGAACTGATCTGAACTGATCTGATCTGATCTGAACTGATCTGAACTGAACTGATCTGAACTGATCTGATCTGAACTGATCTGAACTGATCTGAACTGATCTGATCTGAACTGATCTGAACTGAACTGATCTGAACTGATCTGATCTGAACTGAACTGATCTGAACTGATCTGAACTGAACTGATCTGAACTGATCTGATCTGAACTGAACTGATCTGAACTGATCTGAACTGATCTGATCTGAACTGATCTGAACTGAACTGATCTGAACTGATCTGATCTGAACTGAACTGATCTGAACTGAACTCATCTGAACTGATCTGAACTGAACTGAACTGATCTGAACTGATCTGATCTGAACTGATCTGATCTGAACTGATCTGAACTGAACTGATCTGAACTGAACTGATCTGAACTGATCTGAACTGAACTGATCTGAACTGGACTGAACTGATCTGAACTGATCTGAACTGATCTGAACTGAACTGATCTGAACTGAACTGATCTGAACTGATCTGATCTGAACTGAACTCCATCAACTGTTTGTGTCTTCAGTGTAGTTTTTGTGTTTCACTAAAGTCCAGGGGCTGAACTGGACCCTTTGGAGGACCGGTTTAGGCCCACGGGCCGCATGGTAGACCCCTGTGGTCTGAGGGGTCAGGACGTAAAGGTTCTAGGGTGGTTCTGATCTGGTTCTGGTTCTGTTCTCAGGTGTAAACTGGCCCAGGCTAACGGCTGGGGGGTGATGGTCAGCCACCGCTCTGGAGAGACGGAGGACACGTTCATCGCAGACCTGGTGGTGGGTCTGTGCACCGGACAGGTCCGTCAAACTGCCCCTGTAGGCCCAGACCTGCCATGGTCCACCTGGACTGGCCCAGACCTCCACTGGTCCACCTGGACCATCTGCAGGTTGACCTTTGACCTCATGTTCTGTTTTGCAGATTAAAACTGGCGCCCCCTGCAGGTCTGAGAGGTTGGCCAAGTACAACCAGCTGATGAGGTGAGTGGGGGAGCACACCCACAGTTAGAACACAAACAGCAGCAGGTTAAGGAACACATGACCCCTGACCCCCACAACCTCTGACCTCTGATCCCCCCCCACCACATGACCTCTAACCCCCACCACCACAACCTCTGACCTCTGACCCCCACGACCTCTGACCCCCACGACCTCTGACCTCTGACCCCCACACTGTCAGTTCAAACACAAACAGCAGACAGTTAAGTGTTTAACCCTTTCATGCACAGTGGACACTCCAGTGGTCACACCAGTGGTCACTCCAGTGGACAGTTGTTCTCCAGCTGTTCTCTTGTATATTCATGGTTTTGTTGTTTCAGTTCCATATCAGCCAACACAGTGGACACAGATGCACCATCCCATAATAATACACTGACATTCAGACCAGTACTGTAGCTGTACTGTTCTGGATAAACCTATTATAGCATTTGCTAGTTGTTATTAGACTGCAATTAACATTTTCTTAAACAAAAAAATTTTTTTTTTGCATATTATCTCCATGAAGTCAGTGATAACCAGTGTTAGAGTCTGTTAAAATGTGAGAAAACATCAGATTAGCTGTTGTAAAAATGTTTGTATTCCATGATTTTCACACAGTTTATCACTTCGTTATTGCATTTTAAATACGTTTCTTTGCTTCAAAAATTAGACACATGGTGTCCAGCTGAGTGCACATTTTTGTAACTCCATGAAAAATATGTTCATTAAAAACAATTAAATCACATTGTTTTTTCACACCTAAAGAGGAATAAAAACACTCAAGGAAAAAAAAAATCTTTATTATAGTTCTCATAATTCATGCATGAAAGGGTAAAGTACTTATGTCAGACATCCAGTAGATTTTCTGGACTTTTTAAACTGTATTTGTTGTAAAATAGAAACTAAATCTGGGTCTTCACATCGGACTGTGTTTAAATGAGTTTAGAAGGAAACAGTGAGTTTGAATTTAGATGAAGAATGGAAGGGTTCAAGGTTCACCTCAGACCTGGACCAGCGACAGGGCGGAGTCTGTGGAGTCACCTGATGAGTCCGACCAGTCAGCAGCGGGGGGCGGGGTTAAGGAGGAGGTGGGGGGGCCTGGGTCAGTGTAATCCTATCAGATTGAGGAGGAGGAGGAGGAGAGATTAGCAGCAGCTTTAACAGTGTTCAACACACATCAGCACAAACACATGAACACAAACTCCACACAGAGGCCCAGTGGAAGAAACAACACAACAACAAACAAACAACAACCAGGAAAAAACAAACACACAAACACACAAACACTAACCCTAGAGCCCACAGCTGTGTGTGTCTGACTGCAGTGAAGCTCCTCTGACCCTAACATGACTCCCACTAAATGCTCAAATCTGTTCAGTTGTTTTCATTTCATTGACTCCAAATGTGTTGGAACACGTTCATCTCTCAGACCAGTTGGTTCAGAATCAGTTTGATCCCAGATCAGTGGACTGGATGTTGTCCACTTCTCCTCCATTCCCGTGTCTGTGTTTGTTCATTCCATCTCTGCTCAGTGCATTTGTCCGTAGACGCTCATGCATCCAACTCACAAAATCACAACAACAAAGTCATTATAAATCCTCCACATTCTGTGTTTTCCTTCAGGATCGAGGAGGAACTGGGCGACCAGGCTCGCTTCGCTGGACATAACTTCAGGAACCCCAGCGCCCTGTGAAGCTGCAGACAGACCACTGACCCGCTGACCGACTGACTGACCGACTGACCAAACACACACCGAGCCATGATTTAAAAAAAATAAAAATCACACATTCATGGAAAACAAAAGCAAAAAAAAATGACATAAAAGACAAAGTATTATGCACTGAGCGGTGGTGGGAGGAGCCACCGTATGCACACACACACACACACACACACACACACACACACACACACGTACATGCAGGGGAATAAAACCATAGGATCTGTAAGCCAGACGTGCACTGTTACTGTAGTTTAAAGGAGTCCTACATGTCCACACGGACAAACTCTGGATGAACTCATGTAGAAATAGTAGAGATTCATGTAGAATAAAGCACCACACTGAAAACACACACACACGCACACACATGTCCAGCACCGAAACACCACAAAGACACCGATTCAGGGATCGAGTGCGACAAACACAAACACCACACCCACACCGACGCTCACCTGGAAAACACCTGTAGCCCCGCCCACTCCCTCCCACCTGCCCCGCCTCTTTTCGTCTCCGTCTCTCGGTTCTTTTTCGATGTGACTCTGATTATTTGTCCGTCATGCTTGAAAGTCTCGCCTCCATCCTTAAAAAAAAAGAAAACAACGCAGAAATGAGTAAATGCTGAGCCCTGCCCCCCCTTGTCCAAGCCCCGCCCCCTCCCTTCCTCCTCCGTGCTCCTCAGTTCATCCTGAATGCCCATAGAATAGCAGTGTTGAAAAAGAATGAATTATAAGAAAATAAACCAATAAAACGGAACGCTTGTCATTGAAAATATGTGAAAATATGTGAAATAAAAGATGGTATTTACAGTTTCAATCACAGCTTTTGTGTCTGTGGTTCTTATTCAAAGGGGAGGGGCTTAAAGGTTCTGGGTTAAAGGTGTCTGTTCGGTCCAAACTTTGGTTTGAAGTTCTTCTCCTCATCCTGCACCACATTCATCTGACACATTTACTTCCTTTTACACTTTTCCTTCGTATCCACTGAAAACTAGAGCTATTAGAAAAGAACAGTTCTGCAATATGTCGCGATATTTCATTTCCCAATACTGTATCGATATTAAAAAGTACTGTATATTTATACTGGATATTTTTAGGTATTTATTCAAATGCAGATATGGCAGAGGTTCATTTTAGGTTTTTTTTCTCCATATTTTATTCATTATTATTTCACACTCTTTCAGGCCCGGACTGGCTAATCAGGAGGACCGGGACAATTCCCGGTGGGCCGGTATAAATATTTAGGCCGCGAGGGCTGGAGTTCACTGTAAATATATAGTAATATTTTATTTATCTTTTTTTTTTTTTGCTTGAGGTGGGGTGTTCAGTTATAGCACTGGGTTGATCACGTAAGCTGCTGCTGCTGTTCCTGGGCCACACCCCCTCTACTAGCAAACTGTTTTGTTTTTTTCTTCTTCTTGTTTGCCGTCACCTGACATAATCTGTCGGTGCATACGGTTAGTAGCTCTGGACTGTATTTGTGGAGCACATACCATCTGTGCTCTGTAGGCTGTGGATGCTCAGCTGTGTTTACTGTTTGAAACATGGAGAATAGAAAGAGCAAGGGTGGTGTGGAGAAGCAAGAATGAAAAAGAGGAAAGTTCTGGAAGCAAACGCAGCCAAATGTGACAAAATCTGAAACTTTTTCACAAAAACCACCTCCGGTTGGAAACAACTAATGAGGACGATGAAGCGGGTAAAGCACCTTTAAAGTCAGTTAATTATGGAGTCAGTGAATTGTGTGGCATTGTGGCGTGGAACATAAGGTTCTGTCATTTAAATAATAGTCTCATGCGAGGCCACAGAAGTGGGAAACTTTGTCTTGTAGCTCCTCAGAGTCAGAAAGCAGATCCAGCAGCAGACAGCAGCCATGAGCCCACAAGTCCAGAGTGGGCAGGTAGGACTGCTCAGAGAGGGAAGAGGATTAGAAGAAACAGGCTCCAATGAAGAGTATGGTGTAGGCCTGTTCAGTATGAAAGGTATCTGAGATGATTCAGCACTACATGAATGAAACTGACACCAAGGCTTTGGAAACAGAAGGTTTGTGCTGAGAATTCAGAGCATTTAAACTGTGCTTTAGTGTCAGAAGCAGAGCCAGGAGCCAGTAGTGATGAGGGGATTGTTCCTGTCAGGATGGAAGGAGAAGGTGAGCTGTTGGAACAGACTGTGAACAAGCAGTAGTTCCACTAAAACCACTGTCTAGACCCAAACCATAGTCCTGACCTGTTTTAGTTTTATCATTAAAAGTGAGACAGTAAATACACAAAGCCCACAACTGAAAGGCAACAGCATAAAGTCATATTAAATAAACCTGCATATTTAGCCAATGTACAGATCTGAACTGGTTCAGTCAGTCCAAATGTCTGTAGATATTATTTTTTATTGTGATCCAGGTGCAGGAGAGTCTAGAGAAACTGGAGGAAGAGTGAAAGGGAGAGCAGAGTCTACTGATGACAGAGGAGCAGCTCAGCAGCACAACCTGAACCACTAATGACACACATGAACAGGAGTCTGCTGTTAGCTTCGATTACTTTGCTCACCCTCAGTCACAGGATATACACACAGTTTTCATCCTCGTCAAACCTCTAATATCACTGTACCAAAAGTTTCTTAATAGCAAAGTTGGAACAAACCGTAAGTGGCTGACTTACTGTGAAAAAAATCAGTGTCTCTACTGCTCTGTTTGTCTCAGGCTTTGCAGAACAGTGTGTAGACCTAACATGTAAGGTTAGAATGACATGATTTTAATAAGAATTGGTCGTGATCTAAAGTGGGCCGGTCTGAGGTATGAAACTACAGGGCTGAAAATGAGTCTCAGTCTGGCCCTGCACTCTTTTATTCAATAATGTTGGTTTCTTTGTTTGGATTGAACTCAAATCCTGTTCTGATGTTAGTTGTGATCTAATAGAATCTGAACATTTGAACAGGATCTGAAACTGGAATGTCTGGAAAACAGAATTTCAGTTTGAACACAGTTGGAACATTTGCTGACAGAACATTAGATCCTGTTGGGATCAAATACAAATGTGTTTAGGATTTGTGCAGATTTCTGCTGGAATTCAATTCTACAAGGGAATAATCATTAAAAAAAAAAAAAAAAAAAAAACAATTAAAAAAAATGGCCTTTTTTAACAGAATCATGAATACGGCTGTGTATCAGCAGCAATCTAGTGACACGGTGCAAACCACAATTCTAGGATCACAATACGGTAGTGTAGGTGGAAGTTTGGCAGGAAGTTAGCTCAGTGACAGGTATGAGCTCACATTGTGCTTTTAATTTGACAGGCAGAAAGATCACACCTGGAACAATCACAACAGGACAGCCATTGCTCTGCCAATGGCTTTCACTCAGGGTGCAACTTTACAAATTACAAAAATACAGAAAAAATAAACAAAAAGTCCAATAAGCATTGCCATACACATATTAAGTCAAAACTAGTACTAACACAACAACCCCGCTGAATTCTTGAGCATAAAAATAACACATTTACAACATAGTACCCACTACCCATAATGCACTGCGGCAAGCATGCCACAATATGGTATATCATGATACTGTTAAAAAGGCAATTTTTTCTGTGTTTCTTTTTTTAAGTGATAAAGGGTAAAACATACATGCTGATGGAGACGAAACAGTCCGGTTACCATGGTTACCACCTCCAAATGGGACATTGGACGTATCCACACCCTGGAAGTATGACTGGGAAGGTAAGGTAAGGTAAGGTAAGGTAAGGTAAGGTAAGGTAAGGTAAGGTAAGGTAAGATATTCCTTCATTGATCCCACAATGGGGAAATTCACAGTGTTATCAGCAGCATGAAACATACACATAAACATACACATTCACAGTCATATAAATTTGAATAAAAAAGTGTTTAAAAAGGATAGTGCAAATATGGTTTGGTATGATGAAGTGCAATGGTTAGAATATATATATATATATATATATATATATATATATGTATGTATATATATATATATATATATATATATATATATATATATGTATATATATATATATATATATATATATATATATATATATATATAAATACAGATTTGAATATATACAGCATAGATGGAATGGAGGGAAGGTTGTTATTACACCACATATGTAGACCACATACAGACCTGATCCAAATCTTCAGACCAGTTGAAAAATAGCTAGAATTGACCTTTTGCACATTTGGATCTTAATGAGGTTTTAAGTAGAGCTGTCATGTCTGCTCCCAGACTGTGTCTGGATTTGTCTGTCTTTTCTGTTTTGTCTGTCATTTCCTGTTTTATTTTGTTCAGTTTCCCTCATGTGTCATGTCTGGTGTCTTTACTTCCTTTCCCTGATTGCTCCACCTGTGCTGATTACCTGACTCCTCCCTGATTGTCTCCACCTGTGTCCAATTGTCTTCCCACCCTCTTGTGTATTTAAACCCTTTGTCTTCCCCTGTTTCTTTGCCAGTTTGTGTTCTACAACTTGTTGTGCTCACTCACCAGTGTTTTTGGATCCTGTTAGTCTGTCTGCCGTTTTTGACCCGTTTTTGTCCCTCGACCACTGATTCTGCCTGTTCCTATCCTGCCTGCTTGTCAACGACCTGGTTCGTGTACCCGACTCTGATTCTGCCTACTCCCTTTGTTACCTCAGCCTCCACCGTTTACCTGAGCTTCGACCATCGCCTGGATTACTGACCGTGAGTTCTGCCTGTCCCCCATGTACCGTTGCTTGTTTGATTGCTTCCCCATGTATGACCTGGCTTGTTTTTTGACCACCCTCTGTTTGTCCCTAGTGGGGATTCCGTTGGGGTTTTCCCGGCCCGGCCAAGCCGGTCGTCAGCTGTATCCACCCGCAGCCCAGACGTTTAGCCCCGGACTCAGTGGCATCACAGAATTAATATTATATCTGTGTTGTATAATTTTACCTGTTAAAGTGTTTAATAAAAACACTCAACTTTACTTGTATTTTGTGGTCTTGCTTTTGGGTTCAGCCTTTGTACTTAGCACATCACAAGAGCTACAATATACAAAAGCAAGAAGGGGGAGTGAGACAAAAAGCACTTTGAAAAAGTCATTTATTGAAAACAACAAGTAAACTGAAATAGGCTGTTTATCAGCTGATCAAAAGTTTAAGACCATCGCTCAAAAAATGACAAAAAACTCTCCAAACCAGAACAACAAATGTTCTCAGTAGGACTCAGTAATGAGTAGCTCCACCGTTCTTGTTAATCACTTCATAAATTCCTTTGGCCATGCTTGATGCGAGTGTTTCCAGGAGGCTGGTGGGAACATTGCTCCAAGTGGTGAAGATGGCTTCACCAAGGGCATCAACTGTGTGGAACTGATGGTCATTTTTATAAACTTCCCTTGCCATCCATCCCCAAATGTTCTCTATGGGATTTAAATCAGGGGAACATGCGGGATGGTCCAAAAGAGTGATGTTCTTCTCCCTGAAGAAGTCCTTGGTCAAGCGAGCATTGTGAACTGCAGCGTTGTCCTGTTTTTAAACCCAGCTGTTCCCACACAGACCAGGGCCCTCAGTCATGAGGGACGCCCGCTGCAACATCTGCACGTAACCGGCCGCCGTTTGACCACCCTGCACCACCTGAAGCTCCAGTGTTCCACTGAATGAAAAAGCACCCCAGATCATGATGGACCCCCTCCACTGTGCCGGGTAGAAAACATCTCAGGTGGGATCTCCTTGTCAGGCCAGTAACGTTGGAAGCCATCTGGACCGTCAAGGTTCCATTTTTTCTCATCAGAGAATAAAACTTTTTTCCACCTTTCAGTGTCCCATGTTTGATGCTCCTGGCAAAGTCTAAACGGGCAGTTTTGTGGCGTTGTAGGAGACGAGGTCTTTGAATTGTTTTTTTTGTTTTTGAAACCCTTTTCCCGCAGATGCCCTCTGATGGTTATTGCGCTGCAGTCGGCACCAGTAAGGGCCTTCATTTGGGTGGAGGACCGCCCTGTGTGTTGACGGACAGTCAATGGGATCCTCCGGCTCAGCGCAGGTGTCATTTTTTTGGGTCTACCACTTGACTTTTTTGTTCCATAATGCTCAGGATCTGTCCAAAAATGTAGAATGACTGTCTTACTGCGTCCAACCTCAGCAGCAATGGCACGCTGCCAGAGGCCTCGCTTATGCAGCTGGACGATCCGACCACGTTCAAGAAGAGAAAGCTTCTGAGCTTTAGCCATCAGGAGGGCATGACTGTGTGAATGCCCGACAGAAAATGAGAATTTGGAGCAGATTTTGGCTTTTATAGCCTGCGGTCTTAAACTTTTGATCAGCTGATAAACAGCCTATTTCAGTTTACTTGTTGTTTTCAATAAATGACTTTTTCAAAGTGCTTTTTGTCTCACTCCCCCTTCTTGCTTTTGTATATTGTAGCTCTACTTAAAACCTCATTTAGATCCAAATGTGCAAAAGGTAAATTGTAGCTATTTTTCAACTGGTCTGAAGATTTGGATCAGGTCTGTATGTGGTGATCTTCTGGGAGCAGGACTGGTTGTGCAGTCTGACAGCAGAGGGAAGGAAGGACCTGCGGTATCTGTCCTTCGTACAGCGTGGGTGAAGAAGCCGGTCACTGATGGTGCTTTCTAGGGCTCTTCCAGTCTCATGTAGGGGGTGGGAGACATTGTCCATGATTGATGACAGCTTCGCTGTCATTCTTCTGTCCCCCACCACCTCCACTGGATGGAGACTGCAGCCTAGAACCGAACCGGCTTTCTTCACCAGTTTGTTCAGTCTCTTCCTCTCTGCTGCTGTGATGCTGCTGCTCCAGCAGACCACACTGTAAAGGATGGCAGATGCAACTACAGACTCATAAAAGGTCTTCAGGAGAGCTTCCTGCACTCCAAAGGACCTCAGTCTCCGCAGTAGGTGGAGTCTGCTTTGGCCGTTCTTGAAAAGGGCCTGGGTGTTGGCAGCCCAGTCCAGGTTCTGGTTCAGGTGAACACCCAGGTACTTGTAAGAGTCCACTATCTCAATGTCTGTTCCCTGGATGTTCACCGGAGAGGGAGGGGAGGCCTTGTGCCGGCGAAAGTCCACCACCAGCTCCTTTGTTTTTCCAGCATTAATCTGGAGGCAGTTCTGCTGGCACCAGGCCACAGAGTTCTGGTTCAGTTCTCGGTACTCATTTTCGTCTCCATTGTTGATGAGACCGACGATAGCTGAGTCATCCGAGAACTTTTGTAGATGGCAGTTTGTGGTGTGGTGTTGGAAGTCGGCTGTGTAGATGGTGAACAGGAGAGGGGCCAGGACAGTCCCCTGTGGAGCCCCTGTGCTGCAGACCACAGTGTCAGACTCACAGCCTTTTGTCCTCACAAACTGTGGTCTGTTGGTCAAGAAGTCCACGAGCCATGGTGTCAGTTGCTGGCTCACTCCTTCATGGTCCAGTTTGTCCTTCAGCAGAGCTGGCTGGATGGTGTTGAAAGCACTGGAGAAATCATAGAACATGATTCTCACAGTGCTTCCAGGCCTCTCCAGGTGACACAGGGATCTCTGCATGAGGAAGATGATGGCGTCCTCAACCCCGATGTTTGGCTGGTAGGGGAACTGCAGTGGGTCTGCAGTTGAGCTCACCAGAGGGCGCAGATGGTGGAGGACCAGCCTCTCCAAGGTCTTTGCCAGGTGGGCTGTCAGAGCCACTGGGCGGTAGTCGTTAAAATCCCTGGGACGAGATGACTTAGGCACCAGTACTACACAGGATGTCTTCCACAGCAGCGGTACCTTCTGCAACCTGAAGCTCAGGTTGAAGATGTGCTCCACAATCCCACACAGTTGGCCTGCACAGGATTTGAGGAGCCGAGAGCTGATGCCATCTGGACCACATGCCTTCTTAACCTTGAGCCTGGCCAATTCTCTCTCTACCTGGGCTGTGGAGAACACCATGCTAGGTGGAGGGGCAGCGGGGTGGGTGGTAGAAGGTGCTATGAGTGGGCTGGGGGGTTGTGGGGGGGCAGCAGGATAGGGGTTTGGGGGGGGCAGCAGGGAGGGGGATTGGAGGTTGGGTGGATGTGCTGGGGGTTTATGGCGGAGTAACAGGGAGGAGAAGGGTTGGAGGTGCAGTGAGTGTGCTGAGAAGACTGGGAGAAGCAGCAGGGGAGGGGGTTGGGGTGTAGGTGTTTGAAGTGGCTGAGGTTCCAGCAGAGGGGGGTTGCAGCAGGGCTGGTTGTACGGTGGGAGGAGGGGTGAGTGGTCGTTCAAACCTGTTGAAAAACCGCTTTAGCTGGTTCACCCACTCCTGGTCTGCAGCCAGTTCAGGTCTGGAGGAGTTGTGTCCTGACATTGTTCTCAGGCTCCTCCAGACGCCGCTGACGTCGTTCTGCTGCAGCTGTTCCTCCACTCTTCTCCTGTAGCTCACTTTCCCCTCTCTGATCTTCTCCTCAGTTCTCTCTGCACGGACTTCATCAGCTCCCTGTCCCCCGACCTAAAAGCCCTCCTTTTGTCCTTGAGAAGGGCTTTGATATCAGGGGTAATCCATGGTTTGCTGTTTGCAAACAGTCTTACTGTCTTGGTGGGTGTGGTGGAGTCTACACAGAAGTTTATGTAGTCTGGAACACAGCTGGTCAGACTGTTGATGTCCTCCCCGTGGTCCTCACAGAACACGTCCCACACCGTGGTGTCGAAGCAGTCTTTCAGGGTCTCCACAGACTCTTCGGACCAGATCTTTCTTGTGTGGGTGTCTGCTGGTTGTCTGTGTACCAGAGGCTTGTACACAGGGAGAAGGTGCACTAGGTCATGGTCAGATCTTCCCAGGGGAGGGAGGGGAGACGATGTATATGCCTCCTTAATGTTGGCATAAAAGAGGTCGAGTGTTTTATTCATAACTACTGTCAATTTATACAGAGGTGTTAGTAATTATAGAGAATAAACCTTCAGTTAGACGTTATCTGTAGACAAACTATGTCAGGAAACTGTAACATATTAGAGGCGTATTGCATTCACACACAAAAAATTTAATTCAGCTCTTTTTTTCAAAATTAACGAGATACTGTTTTCTGAAAAAATTTAAATCTGGCTCTGTTTTTATGAGATAATTATCTCGTTAATTCAGAAAAACAGAGCTGAATTTATTTTTTTGTGTGAATGCAATACACTTACACATACAAAAGTAAAAAAAAAACCAAACAGTTCAACCCATCATCAAATGGAAATAAATGAAATAAAATACAGAGTATTAAAAGATATAAAGTATTTTGAATGGCCGTGAATGAAATAGAGTGTAATGTATATTTTTACAGAAGTGGATTAGGGCCACTGGAAAAAAGGGTCCTATTTTATTATTATTATTGTTATTCTGAGAAAAAACACTCGAAATCTGAGATTAAAATCAGAATTCTGAGAAAAAAAGTCAGAAGTCAAAATTCTGAAAAAATATTGGACCTTTTTTCTTTTTTTCTTTTTTCCAGTGGCTCTAATCCTCTTCCATAATATTTGAAATAGTATATAATAAAAATATAACATGTAGCATATTTACATATTTAAAAATACTAACACTGATTGAATTATTAGACACAGTTTTATAACATTGAACACCATGAAATAAATTAAGTTAATGAGAGAATAAGAACAGAATTAATTATTGGTGATTGAGTTTGAAGTTGTTACATAATAAAAAGACAGAGTTTGTTCAAACTTCACTGATCTGAACATCCAAGTTAAAATAATGAATAACTAAAAAAAAAAGGTCCAGTTTACCGAGTGACGTGATCAGAAGTGTTTTTCCAGGACACAAACCTCATCAGTCTGCACCAGAACCGTTCAAATCCAACAGAATTCAACTGAAAAACAAACACAGACTCAAACCAAACACTGGGTTTACTTCAGAGTCGACTGTTTTATTTTGTCTACATGAGTCACATCATCCAGTTTAACACTGAGCAGTAAAGAGTTAACGAACCACAGGAGGAGCTGCATTCAGAGCAGGTGTTATTAGACACATTAACTCCACCCAGGGCTTTTATTGTGAAGTAGCTGCATTCAGAGCAGGTGTTATTAGACACATTAACTCCACCTAGGGCTTTTATTGTGAAGGAGCTGCATTCAGAGCAGGTGTTATTAGACACATTAACTCCACCTAGGGCTTTTATTGTGAAGTAGCTGCATTCAGAGCAGGTGTTATTAGACACATTAACTCCACCCAGGGCTTTTATTGTGAAGGAGCTGCATTCAGAGCAGGTGTTATTAGACACATTAACTCCACCCAGGGCTTTTATTGTGAAGTAGCTGCATTCAGAGCAGGTGTTATTAGACACATTAACTCCACCCAGGGCTTTTATTGTGAAGGAGCTGCATTCAGAGCAGGTGTTATTGGACACATTAACTCCACCCAGGGCTTTTATTGTGAAGGAGCTGCAGCATCAGTGTGTTCATCAGTGTCCTCAGGGTGTGTTTACACGGACATTTCTATGTGTTTGCACCTATTGTTTACACGACAGTGATGGCCCCGCCCACTGAAAATGAACCGGGCCAAAGCTTCTTGTAGCCCCGCCTTCTTCTATATGGCTGTGTGTAAAAGCAGGTTTTTCTCGGGGTGGGGGGTGGGGGGGTGGTTGCTGTGTTGGTTTTTAAACTCCAGTCCTGAACGGTTCCACCCTCTGTTACCGTGGAAACACTTTAAACCCTGTAATTGTTTTCTACGGTTCTATTTTTCTTATTTGTGTTTAAGTTAAACTCATCTAATATCAACATTAGAAAATGAAATATTTGTGATGATTAACAATAAACATGACAAATCTGATCAAACTGAAAAGTTTCTGTGAAGTTTTAACAGATTTTCTGCACAAGACGAAAAAAAAAACGGTGGTTTTCACGTCAACACGAACACAGAAGAAAAACTTTACATCTGCAGACCAACAGTCCAACCTACTGCACTCACAGGAAAACCCAAATATGGTCATATGTTCTGTCAGCCCGCTTTGGTTCCGTCCGGTTCCGGTTCTGACCCGTTACGCCCGAGCGTTGATTATGTCAACAAACTCCGGTTTCAGCGAGGCTCCGCCCACCAGGAAACCGTCCACATCAGCCTGAGACGCAAGTTCTCTGCAGTTAAGAGAAGTAACTGAACCTGAAGGAGGAGAAGAGGAGGAGGAAGGAGGAGGAGAGGAGGAGGAGGAAGGAGGAGGAGAGGAGGAGGAAGGAGGAGGAGAAGAGGAGGAGGAAGGAGGAGGAGGAGAGGAGGAGGAGAAGAGGAGGAGGAGGAGGAGGGGAGGAGGAGAAGAGGAGGAGGAGGAGGAGGGGAGGAGGAGAAGAGGAGGAGGAGTAAGGAGGAGGAGAGGAGGAGTAAGGAGGAGGAGAGGAGGAGGAGAAGAGGAGGAGGAGGAGGGGAGGAGGAGAAGAGGAGGAGGAGTAAGGAGGAGGAGAGGAGGAGGAGAAGAGGAGGAGGAGGAGGAGAGGAGGAGGAGAAGAGGAGGAGCAAGGAGGAGGAGGAAGGAGGAGGAGAGGAGGAGGAGAAGAGGAGGAGGAGAGGAGGAGGGGAGGAGGAGAAGAGGAGGAGGAGAAGAGGAGGAGGAGAAGAAGAGGAGGAGGAGAAGAAGAGGAGGAGAGGAGGAGGAGAAGAAGAGGAGGAGGAGTAAGGAGGAGAGGAGGAGAAGAAGAGGAGGAGGAGAAGAGGAGTAGTAAGGAGGAGGAGAGGAGGAGAAGAAGAGGAGGAGGAGGAGTAAGGAGGAGGAGAGGAGGAGGAGAAGAGGAGGAGGAATAAGGAGGAGGAGAAGAAGAGGACGAGGAGAAGAGGAGTAGTAAGGAGGAGGAGAGGAGGAGGAGGAGGAGAGGAGGAGGGGAGGAGGAGAAGAGGAGGAGGAGTAAGGAGGAGGAGAGGAGGAGTAAGGAGGAGGAGAGGAGGAGGAGAAGAGGAGGAGGAGGAGGAGGAGGAGAGGAGGAGGAGTAAGGAGGAGGAGAGGAGGAGAAGAGGAGGAGGAGAGGAGGAGGAGAAGAGGAGGAGCAAGGAGGAGGAGGAAGGAGGAGGAGAGGAGGAGGAGAAGAGGAGGAGGAGAAGAGGAGGAGGAGAGGAGGAGGAGAAGAGGAGGAGGAGAGGAGGAGGGGAGGAGGAGAAGAGGAGGAGGAGAAGAGGAGGAGAGGAGGAGGAGAAGAGGAGGAGGAGAAGAAGAGGAGGAGGAGTAAGGAGGAGAGGAGGAGAAGAAGAGGAGGAGGAGAAGAGGAGTAGTAAGGAGGAGGAGAGGAGGAGAAGAAGAGGAGGAGGAGGAGTAAGGAGGAGGAGAGGAGGAGGAGAAGAGGAGGAGGAATAAGGAGGAGGAGAAGAAGAGGACGAGGAGAAGAGGAGTAGTAAGGAGGAGGAGGAGGAGGATGAGATGAGGAGAAGAGAAGGAGGAAGAGAAGAGGAGGAGGAGAGGAGTAGTTGTAAATTCTCTGCTCCTTAAACTCTTTGTTCTTTCGTTTCTACTCAAACTTCTGAAGTTGTGACGTTTGTATGAAATCGAATTAAACAGAATCCACTGGTTTAACATTTGATGAAACAATAGAACCGTCTGAAAAGAGGATGAAGAAATAAAAAGAAAGATCTGGAGGAACCGTGGACATGTGAGGAACGTGTGAGGAACGTGTGAGGAACGTGTGATCTATTCTCAACAGATCAATGGAGTGATTGGAAATAAAACCATCAACAAAACAGAGTCAATAATGTGAGAAAATCTGTTCAAAACGTTCCACATCTGAACCTTCTACCATCTACACAAGAACACAATGGAACCGCTCTGATCCTGGTCCACGTGGTCCTGGATCAGACCGGTCCGTCCTGGTCCACGTGGTCCCGGATCAGGACCCCTAACCCTCACCTCCGTAGATGATCCTGACGCTGTCGGCCACGTCATCGGACACGTTGGTGCGAAGCCACGCCCTCAGCTTGTGGTGGACTTCCTGGGCCTGGTCACATGACAGCGTACCGTCAGAACCCACGTTCAGGTTCTATCGGATATTTGGACTGTTCTGACTGCGTTACCTGGTCAGGTGAGGCCGTCTGCCCGGTTCCGATGGCCCAGACCGGCTCATAAGCCAGAACCACTTTAGTCCAGTCCTTCACGTTCTCTGGAAAGACACAGTCCAAGGGGTCAGAACCAGAACCAGAACCAGAACTAGAACTAGAACCAGAACCAGATCCAGAACTAGAACCAGAACAGGAACCAGAACCAGAACCAGAACCAGAACCATCCATAAACACCAGCTGATCTGAACCAGGGTCTAAGGCTGGGATCATGTTTTAACCCTTTAGATCCATGTTCTAACTACAGAACAACAGAACCAGATTTTCAGAGACGGTTCAGCTGCAGCAGAACCAGATAGAACCCAGATAGAACCAGATAGAAACCAGATAGAACCAGATAGAACCCAGATAGAACCAGATAGAACCCAGATAGAACCCAGATAGAAACCAGATAGAAACCAGATAGAACCAGATAGAACCCAGATAGAACCCAGATGGAACCCTGATAGAACCAGATAGAACCCAGATAGAACCCAGATAGAACCAGATAGAACCCAGATAGAACCAGATAGAACCCAGATAGAACCCAGATAGAACCCAGATAGAACCAGATAGAACCCAGATAGAACCCAGATAGAACCCAGATGGAACCCAGATAGAACCAGATAGAACCCAGATAGAACCCAGATAGAACCAGATAGAACCAGATAGAAACCAGATAGAACCAGATAGAACCCAGATAGAACCCAGATAGAACCAGATAGAACCCAGATAGAACCAGATAGAACCCAGATAGAAACCAGATAGAACCCAGATAGAACCCAGATGGAACCCAGATAGAACCCAGATAGAACCCAGATAGAACCTGATGCTACTGTCGTTTATTAGGGTCTATGATCATGTACAGGTCAAAGGTCACATGATTGTAGACCAGGTCCAGGTCATGTGACACTCAAACATGGGTCCAGTCCCAGGTTTGTGCAGATGTCTTTCTGTCCTAGTCTGATCTGACACATCTGCACTCAGGGCTGATTTCACTGGAGAACATGTGATCCTACAGAACCCATCTGGTACCCTCCATGTTCTGCACTTCAGCAGGTACCACACTTCTGTTTACAGACGGGGGGGGGGGGCACATGTTCAGTGTAAACATGTCCAGTCATCCTAAAGGAGAAGAAGGTGAAGCACCTGAGGAAGGAAAGAGAAAAGGAGGAACTGCAGAGGAATGGAGGAAGGACTGGACCCAAACTGAGGCTCAGACACTCAGCTTCCTTTGGTCAGAACAGTCCTGCAGGTACACACAAGTACAGAGAACAGAGGAGAACACAAGAGAACACACAGTAGAAGACAGAAAACCACAGCCAAACAAACATCTGTGGAAGTTGAGTCAATCTGGAATAAAGGCAGAGTTCCACCAAAGGAACAGCACAACTGGGTTCTAGTGTTCTGTGTGTGATGGGACCAGCCTGTCAGAACCCTGCAGATCTGACTCATATAAACCTAAATTAGACTGACTGTTGGATCTGAGACCCAGGCTCACAGGAGGACCATCTGCAGAACCTCAGGTCTACAGGAGGACCATCTGCAGAACCTCAGGTCTACAGGAGGACCATCTGCAGAACCTCAGGTCTACAGGAGGACCATCTGCAGGACCTCAGGTCTACAGGAGGACCATCTGCAGGACCTCAGGTCTACAAGAGGACCATCTGCAGGACCTTAGGTCTGCAGGAGGACCATCTGCAGAACCTCAGGTCTACAGGAGGACCATCTGCAGAACCTCAGGTCTACAGGAGGACCATCTGCAGGACCTCAGGTCTACAGGAGGACCATCTGCAGGACCTCAGGTCTACAGGAGGACCATCTGCAGGACCTCAGGTCTACAGGAGGACCATCTGCAGGACCTCAGGTCTACAGGAGGACCATCTGCAGAACCTCAGGTCTACAGGAGGACCATCTGCAGGACCTCAGGTCTACAGGAGGACCATCTGCAGGACCTCAGGTCTACAAGAGGACCATCTGCAGGACCTCAGGTCTGCAGGAGGACCATCTGCAGAACCTCAGGTCTACAGGAGGACCATCTGCAGAACCTCAGGTCTACAGGAGGACCATCTGCAGGACCTCAGGTCTACAGGAGGACCATCTGCAGGACCTCAGGTCTACAGGAGGACCATCTGCAGGACCTCAGGTCTACAGGAGGACCATCTGCAGAACCTCAGGTCTACAGGAGGACCATCTGCAGGACCTCAGGTCTACAGGAGGACCATCTGCAGGACCTCAGGTCTGCAGGAGGACCATCTGCAGAACCTCAGGTCTACAGGAGGACCATCTGCAGAACCTCAGGTCTACAGGAGGACCATCTGCAGGACCTCAGGTCTACAGGAGGACCATCTGCAGGACCTCAGGTCTGCAGGAGGACCATCTGCAGAACCTCAGGTCTACAGGAGGACCATCTGCAGAACCTCAGGTCTACAGGAGGACCATCTGCAGGACCTCAGGTCTACAGGAGGACCATCTGCAGGACCTCAGGTCTACAGGAGGATCATCTGCAGAACCTCAGGTCTACAGGAGGACCATCTGCAGAACCTCAGGTCTACAGGAGGATCATCTGCAGAACCTCAGGTCTACAGGAGGACCATCTGCAGAACCTCAGGTCTACAGGAGGACCATCTGCAGAACCTCAGGTCTACAGGAGGACCATCTGCAGAACCTCAGGTCTACAGGAGGACCATCTGCAGAACCTCAGGTCTGTGATGAGGAATGTCTGAGAGCTGAAAATGAGTCTGAGGCACAGAGGTCCAACTGCAGACTGATGATCAAGTCTATATTCAATTTCAAGTTGAAATGGGTCAATATAGAATTCGTATCTACACACGTTTGTTTGGCTGTGGTTTTCTGTCTTCTACTGTATGTTCTCTTGTGTTCTCCTCTGTTCTCTGTACTTGTGTGTACCTGCAGGACTGTTCTGACCAAAGGAAGCTGAGTGTCTGAGGGTGTATTCACACCAGGAAAGTCCGATAGTTCACTTGCTTTGGTCCGGACCAAATTTTTTTTTTTTTAATCTGGTGCGGTTCGTATTCACACTGTACATTTTTGTAAGTGGACCAAAATCTGTAAACAAAACCACGTGTGCTGAGGTGGTTCATCCATTGGACAGAAATGAGCAGTGTCCATTAAAGCGCTCAGTCCAAAGTGAAAGGACAGAATCATGGACATTCGGCTGTTTTTGTTATCGTCATAGTGGTTTTTACAGATGCAGACGTCTGCACAAGTGTTTGAGCAGCAAGAGCGTCTGATGCAACGTCAGGTTTATAATGTTGTAGAATTCATGTCTCAATGACGAAGACACAGGGCAAGACGGCTACGGAGGACAGCGCTCATGTGCACATCATGTTGTGACTGTTGGTCTGATTCCCACAGACAGAACAGGTCTGAAGTGTGTATTCTACTAGTATGTGAAAAGACTGTTCTCCAAAAGCATTAGTGCTCCGTACTGCTGACCATGTGTATCTGTCCTATATCACCGTTGAGTTTAACCAGGGACAGAATTCCTTAACGCAGGTAAAGTTTGCTGGGGCTGATGAAGTCGTTTATTATTTTTTATTTCAAGCACAACAGACAGATCTAACCATGATCCTAATCATTCTCTCGCCGAACAAGCTGAAAACGTCGGAGTTTTTCTGTGTCCTTTCTGTCAGCTGTGTTCTATGCACATCTGCCCAGATGTCCAAAAGGCAGCGTGTCCCTTCTGAGCTCCAAGTTTGACCAGGGTTCATGTTCAGCTCCACAGCCTATCCTCACTCTGAGCGCTTCTCTGGTAAAACTCTGTTGTCCATAATGCTCGACGCACGACGGGAGCTCATTAGGTACAAAAACCCAACTGTGTCGGATCGGGTCCAGTCTGCTTTCACACCTCAAACGAACCGCACCAGGGTTCATATGGAACCACACCGAGACCACCTCTTCAACTGGGTCTGGGTTCGCTTGTTTGGTCCGGAACAGAGTTCGGTGGTTTTTATTCACACCAGCCCAAAAGGTCCGAACCAAGGGAGCAAACGAACTCTGGTCCGTTTTAAACGGACCAAACAAGGCAGGTGTGAATCCACCTGAGCCTCAGTTTGGGTCCAGTCCTTCCTCCATTCCTCTGCAGTTCCTCCTTTTCTCTTTCCTTCCTCAGGTGCTTCACCTTCTTCTCCTTTAGGATGACTGGACATGTTTACACTGAACATGTGCCCCCCCCCCCCCCCCCCCCCGTCTGTAAACAGAAGTGTGGTACCTGCTGAAGTGCAGAACATGGAGGGTACCAGATAGGTTCTGGAGGATCACATGTTCTCCAGTGAAATCAGCCCTGAGTGCAGATGTGTCAGATCAGACTAGGACAGAAAGACATCTGCACAAACCTGGGACTGGACCCATGTTTGAGTGTCACATGACCTGGACCTGGTCTACAATCATGTGACCTTTGACCTGTACATGATCGTAGATCTTCATAAACGACAGTTCCATCCCCAAAACCTCTGATCTGACATTTGCATGAGCAGATCTGGCAGAACTAACCCACAAATACAGGATCTTCCATTAAAAAGGTTTTTCTGCACTGGGCTGACGGACACCTAAAGATGGACGGGGGGGGAGGGGTCTAAAACTGTACGGACTGGGACCAAATTTGTTTTGGGAGTTACTGATATGGAAGAGATGAACTGGACAAATTAAGAACTGGATCAGAAAAGAAGACCCAAAAAAAATGGGACGCCCTAAGAAAGAAGGAGCTGATGGTGGAGTTTTTCTGTGTTTTCTGTGTTTTCCTGTTATTTTACCTGCGATCACCTGTGTCTGAGCGAACACCACTTCTTCGGTGGTGCCAGCCTCTCGTTCCTCCAGTTTCTCTCCAATGCAGGCGATCACTGCCAGGTCATTCTCCAGAGCATGAGCCACCTGAGGTCCAACAGCAGAACGTTACTGAACCACCTGAGGTCCAACAGCAGAACGTTACACGTGGAACCCATTGTGTCCACCGGGGCTTACACACAGAACCCATCGTGGCCACCAGAGTTACACGCAGAACCCATCGTGTCCACCGGTGTTACACGCAGAACCCATCGTGTCCACCGGTGTTACACGCAGAACCCATCGTGTCCACCAGTGTTACACGCAGAACCCATCGTATCCACTGGTGTTACACGGGGAACCTGTCGTGTCAACCGGTGTTACATGTGAAACCCATTGCATCCACCAGTGTTACACACAGAACCTATCGCGTCCACCAGTGTTACACGCAGAACCTGTCATGTCCACCGGTGTTACATGTGGAACCCATCGTGTCCACTGGTGTTGCATGCGGAACCCGTCGTGTCCACTGGTGTTACATGTGGGACCCATTGTGTCCACCGGTGCTACATGCAGAACCTGTCATGTCCACTGGTGTTACACGTGGAACCCATTGTGTCCACTGGTGTTACATGCAGAACCTGTCGTGTCCACCGGTGTTATACACGGAACCCATCGCATCCACTGGTGTTACATGCGGAACCCGTCGTGTCCACTGGTGTTACACATGGAACCCGTTGTGTCCACCGGTGTTACATGCAGAACCTGTCATGTCCACTGGTGTTACACGTGGAACCCATTGTGTCCACCGGTGTTACATGCAGAACCTGTCATGTCCACTGGTGTTACACGTGGAACCCATTGTGTCCACCGGTGTTACATGCAGAACCTGTCATGTCCACTGGTGTTACACGTGGAACCCATTGTGTCCACCGGTGTTACATGCAGAACCTGTCATGTCCACTGGTGTTACATGTGGAACCCATTGTGTCCACTTGTGTTACATGCAGAACCTGTCATGTCCACTGGTGTTACACGTGGAACCCATTGTGTCCACCGGTGTTACATGCAGAACCTGTCATGTCCACTGGTTACACGTGGAACCCATTGTGTCCACTGGTGTTACACGTGGAACCCATTGTGTCCACTGGTGTTACACGTGGATCCCATTGTGTCCACTGGTGTTACATGCAGAACCCGTCAGGTCCACTGGTGTTACACGTGGAACCTGAACATTTACAACACTGTCATTTTTGTTAAACACTCTGCCTTGAATATTTACTGTGATTCCCACAATGCACCTGTGACAGAATACAGAGATATTCAGTATAAAAGTAGTGAGTACTTTTCCTGTCCTTTTGTTACATGTGGATTTTTGTCTAAAATTATAAAGTAAAATAACAGAAAAACATGTTTTATCTGAACAGTAGATTCTCTTTTATCTCAGAACTAGTGCTGGGCAGCGATTAAAATTTTTAATCGCAATTAATTGTGTGGATTTCTGTGATGAATCGCATAGTTATGGGGGGGGGGGGTTTGCCGGCATCAACAGTGTGTATTTCCTTTCAGTGATATTTCAGACTGCAGTACTCCGCTGATAAAAAAAATTGCACGTCAGTGCTTCCAAACACCTGTGTTCCCGCCCCCCCCCCCCCACCATCTGAAGACATTTCAATGAAAATGTCCATGGAACAGACCGCTACTGTTCCACATGTTTATGTCCACACATGTTTATTCACACTTGTGAGTGATTGACAGGAGTCTTAGTCCCACTAATCAGTACTAATACTAATAAGAACAATAATACGTGATGTTCAGTTGTTCAAAGTAAACAAAGGGGGCCCTCTAGTGGTGGGAATAAGTGTCACTATCGTATGTTTTGTCCTTTCGGTGTTCCCGTAGTCAGTTCGGACATAAGAAGGAACTAACAGACACGTTTCTTTCACTCTGTTTGTACGGCCCCAAAAACGTTTGTCTGTGAGTATTTTCTGTTCAGTTGTTGTCAGAATGAATAGTATCAAATATCTCTGATGTGAACCTTTGTTACTGGATAAAAAGACGCTGTAAATCTTAAATTAATCTGTAAAGGCTAATCATAAGCGTGTCTATGGATTTTCCCATTCAAGTTAGCATCAAGCTAATCACATCCTAAATAAGTACAGGTTAGTTCAAAGGCTGGCATATTAAACACAACCAATGAATTTACATAAACTTAGCATGAGCCTGCAAAAAGAATTAGCAACCCATCTGCGACTGCTAGCATAAAGGAATTAGCTTAAACATGTTAATAACACACTGTAATAAACACATCTGAAATTACGTCATAAACATGTTTGTAACGGCACGTTTGCATGTGAAATTATTTAACAAACAACAGAATGACTGACACATACAGGCGTTGAACTGCAGCAGTTCCACACAGGTGGACTCAGCTTTACTGGGACACTTTTCTCCTCTCAGCCACCAGCAGTTCACACACAGCACCGGCGTGTGAAGCACCAAAATAAAAGCATGAGTTTCAAAATAAGAGTCCGTATGTATAAATGAACTAAGACTTGCTAGAAAGGCAGAACAATAAGAAAACGGCATTAAACGGAGATTTAAAAAATTGTCGGCGTTATTTAATGAATGCATTAACGTGGTAATAACGTGTTAACTTGCCCAGCCCTACTCAGAACATTTGTTTATTTTTAATTCGACCCTCAGTTTTTCTTCAGAACATTGGTGTCCATCTGTTTAAACTGTTCCAGTCGGTTCTGTTTTAAACCTGCTTCACATTTGGATCATCTGGAAACAAACTGACTTTCATACTTTAATGTTCAGTTTTTATTCAAAAACAAACAGAAAAACCTGGACTTTTTGCTCATGTCTGTGTTCTTCTATTGTTCTGGTTCTGGTCTGACCCACTGCAGACCAAACTGGGCTGAATGTGGAACCAGAACCAGAACCACGTCTGTGTTCTAGAACCCTCTGACATAAACACAGGTTCAAAACCACCAGAAGAAAAAACTGTGAAAAAAAACATCAGATTTAACACAAACTATAAGAGGACGAAGAACTGAAGGATGACATCATCACCTGCATCTGCATCTGCACCTGCACCTGCATCTGCACCTGCACCTACATCTGCACCTACATCTGCACCTGCACCTACATCTGCACCTACATCTGCACCTGCACCTACATCTGCACCTGTACCTACATCTGCACCTACATCTGCACCTGTACCTACATCTGCACCTGCACCTGAATCTGCACCTACATCTGCACCTGCATCTGCACCTGCACCTACATCTGCACCTGCACCTGAATCTGCACCTACATCTGCACCTGCATCTGCATCTGCACCTACATCTGCACCTGCACCTGAATCTGCACCTACATCTGCACCTACATCTGCACCTGCATCTGCACCTGTACCTACATCTGCATCTGCACCTGAATCTGCACCTACATCTGCACCTACATCTGCACCTACATCTGCACCTGCACCTACATCTGCACCTGCACCTACATCTGCACCTGTACCTACATCTGCACCTACATCTGCACCTGTACCTACATCTGCACCTGCACCTGAATCTGCACCTACATCTGCACCTGCATCTGCATCTGCACCTACATCTGCACCTGCACCTGAATCTGCACCTACATCTGCACCTACATCTGCACCTGCATCTGCACCTGTACCTACATCTGCATCTGCACCTGAATCTGCACCTACATCTGCACCTACATCTGCACCTACATCTGCACCTGCACCTACATCTTCACCTGCACCTGAATCTGCACCTACATCTGCACCTGTACCTACATCTGCATCTGCACCTGAATCTGCACCTACATCTGCACCTGCATCTGCACCTGCATCTGCATCTGCACCTACATCTGCACCTGCACCTACATCTTCACCTGCACCTGCACCTGAATCTGCACCTGCATCTGCACCTACATCTGCACCTACATCTGCACCTGCACCTACATCTGCACCTGCACCTGCACCTGAATCTGCACCTACATCTGCACCTGCATCTACATCTGCACCTGAATCTGCACCTACATCTGCACCTACATCTGCACCTACATCTGCACCTGCACCTACATCTGCACCTGAATCTGCACCTGCATCTGCACCTGCATCTGCATCTGCACCTGAATCTGCACCTGCATCTGCACCTACATCTGCACCTGCATCTGCACCTGCACCTACATCTGCACCTGAATCTGCACCTGCATCTGCACCTACATCTGCACCTGCACCTACATCTGCACCTGAATCTGCACCTGAATCTGCACCTGCATCTGCACCTACATCTGCACCTGCATCTGCACCTGCACCTACATCTGCACCTGCACCTGCATCTGCACCTGCATCTGCACCTGCACCTGCATCTGCATCTGCACCTGCATCTGCACCTGCACCTACATCTGCACCTGAATCTGCACCTGCATCTGCACCTGCATCTGCACCTGCACCTACATCTGCACCTGCATCTGCATCTGCACCTGCATCTGCATCTGCATCTGCACCTGCATCTGCACCTGCATCTGCACCTGCACCTGCATCTGCACCTGCACCTACATCTGCACCTGAATCTGCACCTGCATCTGCACCTACATCTGCATCTGCACCTGCACCGTCAAACTACACAAACCACCTGAGCATACCTGAACAGGACTGGACTTGGTCCAGTCCACATCCAGAACCAGGTCCAGTCCACCTCCTGGACCAGGACCAGGACTCACCTTTTGTCCAATCAGCTCATCAGTTTCTCCGAACACGTGGCGGCGCTCAGAGTGACCCAGGATGACCCAGTCCACTCCACAGTCCTTGATCATGGCTGGGCTGCAGGACCAGACCACATGGACACGGATCAGTTCAGGTCTAAGTCTAGTCCACATGGACACAGGTCAGTTCAGGTCTAAGTCTAGTCCACATGGACACAGGTCAGTTCAGGTCTAAGTCTAGTCCACATGGACACAGGTCAGTTCAGGTCTAAGTCTAGTCCACATGGACACAGGTCAATTCAGGTCTAAGTCTAGTCCAGGGGCTTTAGTCCTAGACCTGGGTTTATCTGATAAACAGTCCTGGGTGTACTTCAACAGAACCGGGTTTCCAGTGTGTTTGTGGTGTGTGTTCAGGTTCCAGTTCCATCAAACCCCGTGTGTTCTGGTTCTGTGTGCAGCCCAGACTGAAGAAGAAATAACCAACAACAACAAATCCTGAACAGTAAACAGCACTAGCCCTCCTACTGTCAAAATAAAACACTACATAAATAAATACAATTATAAAAACCAATCAAACCATCAGCTGTTTGGACCCACGTGGGCCTGGTGGACCCACGTGGACCCACGTGGACTTGGAGTGTCTCCTACATTTAACTCTGACTGCTCTAATCCAGGTGTTCCTCAGACTTCCTGCTGAGACACTGATTAATTAAACACACCTGGACTCATTAGTGTGTCCAATAATGACAGACAGGAACTAAAGGCATACAGCAAGGGATTCTGGGAAAGGAAGTTCTGTCCAAACATTTTCCACAATTTGAAAGTTCTTACAATTCTAATTATCTGTTTTATAGAGTATGTTTTTAATGTTAATTTGTGGTAAATTTTACTATTATGTTCAATTAAAAAGGGCCTGTTGACTCTAATAAAGTCTTGTTTCCATAAATCTGTCCAATAATATCTGTGGGAACTTCCTGTTGTCCTCGTATGTCAAATAAACGGTGAAACTTCACTGTTAAATACACCTGAACTCTGTCTATGGATTTCTTTGAATTTCATAGAATTCTAATTCTACTTCCTGGTCATTTAAATTTGAGTTCCAATTCCGTGTCCTGTTTGAAATCTGAATTCCAATTCAAGAACTGAATTGGAATTCGGGGGTTATTCTCAATTTAATTCAGATTTTTTTGTCTGACCCTGGTATAATAAAACACACAGACTCTGGACTGGACTTGGTTCTGTAAATGACCCGACTCTGTGCAGGTTTGTCAAAAAAAAAAAGACAAAAACTGTTGTTTATGTTCTGAACTAAGGTTCTAATAGTTTTGGATTTTTCATTATTGTTTAGTTTTATTTAGTTTTGACTTTTTTTCTCTAATTCAGTTTGTTTTAATTAGTTTTTAGAGCAGGTTTGATAGTTTTTATTAGTTTTCATTTTTTTCTAAGTGCTTGGTTTTAGTTTAGTTTTAGTTTTGTCGTCTCGTTTCTCTTCTTCTCTGTCGTATTCAAATAAATCCCAAACAGAAGTGGCGGACCGTCAAGCGTCGTATGGTGACGGCACAGAAAACTGACAGAGCCAAAGAAATCGATTTCGTATCAATCCAACATTGACAAAAATGAAAACGAAGGGAATTTGATCCATAACTTTTATCCATTTTAGTTAGTTTTGTAAACACACAACACAGTTTCAGTTAGTTATGGTTTCTTTCTTTGAATTATAGTTTTTATTTATTTCAGTTAACAAAAATGTTTTTACAGTTCTAGTTTTCATTATTTTGTTGGTTTTTGTTAACAATAATAACCTTGTTCTGAACATAATAAAAACCTTTGTTTATACTTTAGTTACATTTAATTTTAAAGCTGATGATTTTTAACCATAAACCAGAAATTCATGTTTGGTATAAAATCTAAATTCAGTCGTAAAAAGTATTGGTATCGGTAAAACTAATCATAAAAAAAATTGGATCGAAACCAAAAAAACCTGGTTGGGGACTGGACTACTTCAGAACCCGGGTCCGTTTGTGTCCTCAGACCTGATCTCGCCCGTGAACGCCCCTCTGGAGACTTTGTAACAGTTCTGGGCGGCGACGCCGATCCGAGGGTCCAGACCGGACCGGACCAAGTCCAGGTAGACGAAGGGGGCGCCGCAGACCACCTCTGGAACAGACAGGAAGAGGGCGGAGACATGAGACCACGGGGACAGAGGGGGCGGGACTTATGAGGTCAAAGGTCATTTTCAGTGTGAACCGGACCCAGAACCAGCAGCGAAGACCAGCAGACAAACAGAAGAATAAATAAAAACAGGTAGAATTAGAAAATAAACACAACAACAGGTTAAAAACACGACTGAGTCATTTTATTTTAAAGGATAAAAATCTGTCAAAGTCAAAGAAATTCTAATTAATCTGCAGTTGAAGAATTCTGATGGAAAATGGTTGAAATACAAATGAATTTATGACTTTTGGACACATGTATGTTTTTATTTCTTTGTTATTGTTGTTTTTTCTGTGTAATTTAATGAAACTGTTTGAGGAAAAAATTACGGAAGCGTATTACATTCACACAAAAAAATAAAATTTGACTCTGTTTTTCCAAATTAATGAGATAATTATGTTGTAATTACGAGAAAAAATAAGTAAAAAAAAAAAAAAAAAAAAAAAAAGAGCTCTGTTTTTCCAAATTAAAGAGATACTGTTTTCTGAAAAAATAAAAATTTGGCTCTGTTTTTAAAAGATAATCATCTAGTTAATTCGGAAAAACAGAGCCAAATTATTTTTTTTTGTGTGAATGCAGAACTCTTCCATAAAAAAAAAACCTTTAGCTTCATTTTATTCATTTATTAATGTTGCGAAAAACATCTGAAATCATTTCTCAGACGTACATTTATTTATTTATTTATATACAACTGGAAAAATGTTCAATATTTTTATATAATTTTGGACCAAACAATGAATTTTTCTGTGAATAAAATAGAATCTGACTCAATAAAAGGAGAAAAAATATTTACTTTAAAATAAAAGAAAACAGAAGAAACAGATAATAATAATAATAATAATAATAATAATAATAATAATAATAATAATAATAAAAACCACTGTGATATAAATGACAGATCCAGTTATTGATCACTGCTAATCAAACACATCAATAAATAAATGCTTCTATGATTCTGACTCTGCCTGTTTTATAGCCTCTTCATCTATCTCATGTTATTTCAGATCAAACAAAGCTTACTCTGATTTATTTTTCATATGTCTCCTCATTAAACGTTCCTTAATCCTTAATTTGGCAGAAAACATTATTAAACATCAGGTAAAAAATTTACAATAAAATTAAATGAAATTAAACTGGATTTAATCAATGGATGATTCTATTTTCTTCTTGTTCTAATTTTATTTTGAAGGGTTTAAGTTTCATCAAACAGACATGCGCAGATCTGTGGGTCAACGCGTCCTGATCACGTGACTCTCAATGTCACCAGTGTCAAATGAGCAGCATCGATTATCAATCAGCTGATCAGGACCCTTCAGGATCATTTAAAAAACCCCGGACCCAGACCCGGACCCGGACTCGGACCCGGACCCGCCCCTACCGGTCTGCTCGTGCAGGTTGGAGGTGTTCAGGTGCGTCATCAGCTCCGCGAGACTCTCCCTGGTCCCGTTCATCTTCCAGTTCCCGCCCACGAAGAACCTCCTGGACGCCATGATGGACCTGGACCTGGACCTGGACCTGGACCTGGACTGAGCTGGACCTGGACTGAGCTGGACCAGGACCCGGACTGTGGCGGACCTGGACCCGGAGGATTAACCGCAGGGCTCTGTGTTGTGTTCAGGTGCGGTGGGAAATCCCTGTGTCAGTCTGATCTTCTTCTTCTACTGGACTAATTCAGGTTGTTGTGGTTCCGGCGCCTCCTGGTGGTCACATGGAGTCAGAGACAAACAGGAAACAAAGAAAGAAATGACATTTGTAACTTTATTTGTGTTATGAATCATTTTATTGTATATTTTCCTATTCTGAGCTGTAAAAGAATGTACGCCGTGGTGGTTTCAGACATTCAGTTTGATATAAATAAATAAATAAATAAAAACAAAAAAAGAAATTAACCTGTGACGCGTCTTATTGATGTCATTAATTAGTTTCTCATTAACTGGTTTGAAGAATCTTAATGTAATAGACCATAACATAATATAAAATAAAATAATATAATCACTTTATTAAAGTTTATTTTCACTTGTTGTCATTATTGTACTATTATATTTAATATTATCTGTTCTATTTGTTTTCAGCTAACCTGAAATAAATAAGATAAAAATGGAAAATATAAATCTTCTCTGGTAAGCGCTTCTCTGGTAAAACTCTGTTGTCCATAATGCTCGACACACGACGGGAGCTCATTAGGTACAAAAACCCAACTGTGTCGGATCGGGTCCGGTCTGCTTTCACACCTCAAACGAACCAGGGTTCGTATGGAACCGCACCGAGACCACCTCTTCCACTGGGTCTGGGTTCGCTTGTTTGGTCCGGAACAGAGTTCGTGGTTTTTATTCACACCAGCCCAAAAGGTCCGAACCAAGGGAGCAAACGAACTCTGGTCCGTTTTAAACGGACCAAACACGGCAGGTGTGAATCCACCTGAGCCTCAGTTTGGGTCCAGTCCTTCCTCCATTCCTCTGCAGTTCCTCCTTTTCTCTTTCCTTCCTCAGGTGCTTCACCTTCTTCTCCTTTAGGATGACCGGACATGTTTACACTGAACATGTGCCCCCCCCCCCGTCTGTAAACAGAAGTGTGGTACCTGCTGAAGTGCAGAACATGGAGGGTACCAGATGGGTTCTGTAGGATCACATGTTCTCCAGTGAAATCAGCCCTGAGTGCAGATGTGTCAGTATAAATCAGTGCATATGTACGGTTCTGTCACAGATTAATGTAAGAGTTTTATTAGGGACCGAGCCGAAAGGTAAGGCCCTCTCACACAGTGAGAGGCCTTGCCTGCAAGCAAGGCCCTATTGTTTTTCGTTCGTTTTTTATTATTATTATACTATCGTCACTTTAAACTGGATTTTGACCCCCTAAACATGCTCCAAAACTCACCAAATTTGGCACACATGTCAGGCCTGGCGAAAAATTTGATAAAATGAAAAAATTAACCCCATAGGTGCCAAAATGGGCTCTCTAGCGCCACCTATGTGAAAAAAAAAACGGTAACTGCCCTAGTGGCCAGTAGGAATGTCGTAGAGACATGGAACCAGTGCCAAAATATTTGTTGGATGAAGCACTAAAAATGATATGCTGACAGTGATGACCTAACTCCAACAGGAAGTTCGCAATATGCCTTTCAAAATAAAATTTTCAAAACTAACTCCGATGACACCGTTTGTCCTATTGACTTCTAAATAGCGCCAAAAGATACAGTGAACCCTCTGCACAAAAGTGGTCTCGTAGCTTAGTCTTAACTGTCTTAGTTTTTTTTTTACAAGCCTGCAAAGTTGCGATGTTTGGAAGTCATTTTTCACTTTGCAGTTTTTCCCCACATGTGACATATCTACGCGTTCATGGGACTCACCACAATGTTCACATGCAAAAATTTTTGAGATAAGATTTACGGTTATTGATTTATAACAATTTGTTTATTTTCATACTTTTTCCTCTTTAGACTGCCATTTGACCCCCTTAACATGCTCCAAAACTCACCAAATTTGCCATGTATGTCATGGCTGGTGAACAATTTCATTCAATATCAAAATTAACCCCTTGGGTACCAAAATGGACTCTGTAGCGCCACCTATGTACTAAAAAACTCACAAAATCTGCCCTAGCGGCCAGTAGGAATGTCACAGAAACATGAAACAAATGCCAAAATGTTGGTCTGATTGAGCCGACAAATCATACACTGACACTCATGAGCTAACTCCAACAGGAAGTTGGCAATCTGCCTTTGAAAGTTACTCTACGTTTCTGCAATTACTGCTTATTCATTTCAGATTTTTGAATAAAAAGTTATACCTCATTAAATTCCCACAAGTCTGCAGAATCCAAAAGTGAAAGAATTTTTCAGATACGACCTACGGTTATGGAATAATGGCGATTTTTTTGAAGACTAAGTTTAGTTTCACTTTTCCCAATGACAAAGTCCCTATTTAAAGCACACTACTGCCATCTGGTGGGTGTCTGACAATATACCAGTGGTTATAGAAGTGTTCTGTTATACAGGAGTCCTGGATTCAAACCCTCGGCAGGGAAATAGCTTTTTTTTTGTTTTGTTTTATTATTCTTCCCTCCATCACATTTTAAAACAGGTTTTGCTGCATAATATTGTGGATATTGGACATTTTGCACACATTACAAAGTATACACAGTACATTTTTTTCTAAATAAAACCCTTATTAAACATGATACATACTGTCTGTTACATAACTTCTTTTCATTTTTCTGACCAAACGCTCAACTGTTTGTACAATGTTTCTTCATTCAAAAGTACTCTTTCTCACAGACACACATGCTCACACAATAGGGTTTTTCCAAAATAAAAGCCTTAAATGTGGTAAATCATCACTTTTATACTCAGTCAGACGATTTCTATTCATTTTTCAAACTGATTCTTTCTCTCACATACAAAACAAATGCACATACACACAGTAGGGTTTCCAAAATAAAAGTCTCATTTTAAAGGTGATGGTGGTTTCAGCAGAGGGTCGCTGGTGTTCTGTACAGATGTAAGGAGGACGGACACTAAAGGATGAGAACTGGTATGGGGACGGAGAGGTGTGAGTGGAGCTGAGGTGTCGAAGGTCACGGGAGGCGGATCGCGGGGGAGGCGGAACTCCTGGTGCAAGGTCCCGCTCAATGCTGCTTGTTAGGGACCGAGCCGAAAGGTAAGGCCCTCTCACGCAGTGAGAGGCCTTGCCTGCAAGCAAGGCCCTATTGTTTTTCGTTCGTTTTTATATTATTATTATTATTCACACACCACTTTGACCTGGATTTTGACCCCCTGAACATGCACGAAAACTCACCAAATTTGGCACATATGTCAGGCCTGGCGAAAAATTTGATAAAATGAAAAAATTAACCCCATAGGTGCCAAAATGGGCTCTCTAGCGCCACCTATGTGAAAAAAAAACGGCAATTGCCCTAGTGGCCAGTAGGAATGTCGTACAGACATGAAACCAGTGCTAAAATTTTTGATGAATCATGCTCTACAAATCATCCACTGACACTCATGACCTATCTGCAACAGGAACTTCGCAATATGCCTTTCAAAATAAAATTTCTAAAACTAACTCCGATGACACGGTTTGTGGTATTGACTTCTAAATAGTGCCAAAAGATACAGTGAACTCTCCTTAATACAACGATTTCACACCTTTTCCATAACTGTCTTAGTTTCTTTTTTACAAGCCAGCAAAGTTGCAATGTTTGAAACTCATTTTTCATTTTGGAGTTTTTCCCCACATGTGACATATCTACGCGTTCACGGGACTCAGCACAACTCTCACATCCAAAACTTTTTGAGATAGGATATACGGGTATTGATTTATAACAGTTTGTTTATTTTCATACTTTTTCGGCTTTAGACTGCCATTTGACCCCCTTAACATGCTCCAAAACTCACCAAATTTGCCATGTATGTCATGGCTGGTGAACACTTTCATTCAATATCAAAATTAACCCCTTGTGTGCCAAAATGGACTCTGTAGCGCCACCTATGTACTAAAAAACACACAAAATCTGCCCTAGCGGCCAGTAGGAATGTCACAGAAACATGAAACAAATGCCAAAATGTTGGTCTGATTGAGCCCAACAAATCATACACTGACACTCATGAGCTAACTCCAACAGGAAGTTGGCAATCTGCCTTTGAAAGTTACTCTACGTTTCTGCAATTACTGCTTAGTCATTTCAGAGTTTTGAATAAAAAGTTATACCTCATTAAATTCCCACAAGTCTGCAGAATCCAAAAGTGAAAGAATTTTTCAGATACGACCTACGGTTATGGAATAATGGCGATTTTTTGAAGACTATGTTTACTTTCACTTTTAACAATGACAAAGTCCCTATAAAACTCTTCCTGGTGCACAGCTGTATGTGTCTGTCCTTAGTGTAGTGGTTCATGTAGCTGCCTATGAAACAAGAGGACCTGGGTTCAAATCCCAGACAATCCAAAATTTTTTTTTTTTTTTCTCCATCTTAAAACAGGTTTTACTGCATTGTATTTTGGATACTGGAAATTTTGCACACATTCAAAAGTACACGGAGTACATTTTTTCAAAATAAAACCCCAAATACCAATAATGCAAAATTTCTATTACATAACTTCTTTTCATTTTTATGACCAAACACTCAACTGTTTGTACAATGTTTCTTCATTCAAAAGTACTCTTTCTCACAGACACACATGCTCACACAATAGGGTTTTTCCAAAATAAAAGCCTTAAATGTGAGACATCATCACTTTTATGCTCAATTATTCATACAATTTCAATTCATTTTTCAAACTGATTCTTTCTCTCACATACAAAACAAATGCACATACACACAGTAGGGTTTCCAAAATAAAAGTCTCATTTTAAAGGTGATGGTGGTTTCAGCAGAGGGTCGCTGGTGTTCTGTACAGATGTAAGGAGGACAGACACTAAAGGGTGGGAACTGGTATGGGGACGGAGAGGTGTGAGTGGAGCTGAGGTGTGGACGGTCACGGGAGGCGGATCGCGGGGGAGGCGGAACGCCCGGTGCGAGGTCCCGCCCAATGCTGCTTGCAGCTTTAATTAGGGACCGAGCCGAAAGGTAAGGCCCTCTCACACAGTGAGAGGCCTTGCCTGCAAGCAAGGCCCTATTGTTATTCGTTCGTTTTTTATTATTATTATACTATCGTCACTTTAAACTGGATTTTGACCCCCTAAACATGCTCCAAAACTCACCAAATTTGGCACACATGTCAGGCCTGGTGAAAAATTTGATAAAATGAAAAAATTAACCCCATAGGTGCCAAAATGGGCTCTCTAGCGCCACCTATGTGAAAAAAAAACGGTAACTGCCCTAGTGGCCAGTAGGAATGTCGTAGAGACATGGAACCAGTGCCAAAATATTTGTTGGATGAAGCACTAAAAATGATATGCTGACAGTGATGACCTAACTCCAACAGGAAGTTCGCAATATGCCTTTCAAAATAAAATTTTCAAAACTAACTCCGATGACACCGTTTGTCCTATTGACTTCTAAATAGCACCAAAAGATAGATTTAACCCTCTGCACAAAAGTGGTCTCGTAGCTTAGTCTTAACTGTCTCAGTTTTTTTTTACAAGCCTGCAAAGTTGCGATGTTTGGAAGTCATTTTTCACTTTGCAGTTTTTCCCCACATGTGACATATCTACGCGTTCATGGGACTCACCACAATGTTCACATGCAAAAATTTTTGAGATAGGATTTACGGTTATTGATTTATAACAATTTGTTTATTTTCATACTTTTTCGGCTTTAGACTGCCATTTGACCCCCTTAACATGCTCCAAAACTCACCAAATTTGCCATGTATGTCATGGCTGGTGAACACTTTCATTCAATATCAAAATTAACCCCTTGGGTACCAAAATGGACTCTGTAGCGCCACCTATGTACTAAAAAACTCACAAAATGTGCCCTAGCGGCCAGTAGGAATGTCACAGAAACATGAAACAAATGCCAAAATGTTGGTCTGATTGAGCCGACAAATCATACACTGACACTAATGAGCTAACTCCAACAGGAAGTTGGCAATCTGCCTTTGAAAGTTACTCTACGTTTCTGCAATTACTGCTTATTCATTTCACACTTTAAAAAAAAAAAAAAATACCTCATTAAATTCCCACAAGTCTGCAGAATCCAAAAGTGAAAGAATTTTTCAGATACGACCTACGGTTATGGAATTATGGCGATTTTTTGAAGACTATGTTTACTTTCACTTTTAACAATGACAAAGTCCCTATAAAACTCTTCCTGGTGCACAGATGTATGTGTCTGTCCTTAGTGCAGGGGTTCATGTAGCTGCCTATGAAACAAGAGGACCTGGGTTCAAATCCCAAATAATCTGAACTTTTTTTTTTTTTTTCTTTCTCCATTTTAAAACAGGTTTTATTGCATTGTATTTTGGATACTGGAAATTTTGCACACATTCAAAAGTACACGGAGTACATTTTTTCAAAATAAAACCCCAAACACCAATAATACAACATTTCTATTACATAACTTCTTTTCATTTTTATGACCAAACACTCAACTGTTTGTACAATGTTTCTTCATTCAAAAGTACTCTTTCTCACAGACACACATGCTCACACAATAGGGTTTTTCCAAAATAAAAGCCTTAAATGTGAGACATCATCACTTTTATGCTCAATTATTCATACAATTTCAATTCATTTTTCAAACTGATTCTTTCTCTCACATACAAAACAAATGCACATACACACAGTAGGGTTTCCAAAATAAAAGTGTCATTTTAAAGGTGATGGTGGTTTCAGCAGAGGGTCACTGGTGTTCTGTACAGATGTAAGGAGGACAGACACTAAAGGATGGGAACTGGTATGGGGACGGACAGGTGTGAGTGGAGCTGAGGTGTGGACGGTCACGGGAGGCGGATCGCGGGGGAGGCGGAACGCCCGGTGCGAGGTCCCGCCCAATGCTGCTTGCAGCTTTAATTAGGGACCGAGCCGAAAGGTAAGGCCCTCTCACACAGTGAGAGGCCTTGCCTGCAAGCAAGGCCCTATTGTTATTCGTTCGTTTTTTATTATTATTATACTATCGTCACTTTAAACTGGAATTTGCCCCCCTAAACATGCTCCAAAACTCACCAAATTTGGCACACATGTCAGGCCTGGTGAAAAATTTGATAAAATGAAAAAATTAACCCCATAGGTGCCAAAATGGGCTCTCTAGCGCCACCTATGTGAAAAAAAAATGGTAACTGCCCTAGTGGCCAGTAGGAATGTCGTAGAGACATGGAACCAGTGCCAAAATATTTGTTGGATGAAGCACTAAAAATGATATGCTGACAGTGATGACCTAACTCCAACAGGAAGTTCGCAATATGCCTTTCAAAATAAAATTTTCAAAACTAACTCCGATGACACCGTTTGTCCTATTGACTTCTAAATAGCACCAAAAGATAGAGTGAACCCTCTGCACAAAAGTGGTCTCGTAGCTTAGTCTTAACTGTCTCAGTTTTTTTTTACAAGCCTGCAAAGTTGCGATGTTTGGAAGTCATTTTTCACTTTGCAGTTTTTCCCCACATGTGACATATCTACGCGTTCATGGGACTCACCACAATGTTCACATGCAAAAATTTTGAGATAGGATTTACGGTTATTGATTTATAACAATTTGTTTATTTTCATACTTTTTCCTCTTTAGACTGCCATTTGACCCCCTTAACATGCTCCAAAACTCACCAAATTTGCCATGTATGTCATGGCTGGTGAACACTTTGATTCAATATCAAAATTAACCCCTTGGGTACCAAAATGGACTCTGTAGCGCCACCTATGTACTAAAAAACTCACAAAATGTGCCCTAGCGGCCAGTAGGAATGTCACAGAAACATGAAACAAATGCCAAAATGTTGGTCTGATTGAGCCGACAAATCATACACTGACACTAATGAGCTAACTCCAACAGGAAGTTGGCAATTTGCCTTTGAAAGTTACTCTACGTTTCTGCAATTACTGCTTATTCATTTCACACTTTTAAAAAAAAAATATATACCTCATTAAATTCCCACAAGTCTGCAGAATCCAAAAGTGAAAGAATTTTTCAGATACGACCTACGGTTATGGAATTATGGCGATTTTTTGAAGACTATGTTTACTTTCACTTTTAACAATGACAAAGTCCCTATAAAATTCTTCTTGGTGGGCAGCTGTCTATGGCTGTCCTTAGTGCAGTGGTTCATGTAGCTGCTTATGAAACAAGAGGACCCAGGTTCAAATCCCAGATAATCTGAACTTTTTTTTTTTTTTTCTTTCTCCATTTTAAAACAGGTTTTATTGCATTGTATTTTGGATACTGGAAATTTTGCACACATTCAAAAGTACACGGAGTACATTTTTTTCAAAATAAAACCCCAAACACCAATAATACAAAATTTCTATTACATAACTTCTTTTCATTTTTATGACCAAACACTCAACTGTTTGTACAATGTTTCTTCATTCAAAAGTACTCTTTCTCACAGACACACATGCTCACACAATAGGGTTTTTCCAAAATAAAAGCCTTAAATGTGAGACATCATCACTTTTATGCTCAATTATTTATACAATTTCAATTCATTTTTCAAACTGATTCTTTCTCTCACATACAAAACAAATGCACATACACACAGTAGGGTTTCCAAAATAAAAGTGTCATTTTAAAGGTGATGGTGGTTTCAGCAGAGGGTCACTGGTGTTCTGTACAGATGTAAGGAGGACAGACACTAAAGGATGGGAACTGGTATGGGGACGGAGAGGTGTGAGTGGAGCTGAGGTGTGAGTGGAGCTGAGGTGTGAGTGGAGCTGAGGTGTGAGTGGAGCTGAGGTGTGGACAGTCACGGGAGGCGGATCACGGGGGAGGCGGAACGCCCGGTGCGAGGTCCCGCCCAATGCTGCTTGCAGCTTTAATTTTATTATTAATTTTATTATATATAATAAAATTATATCTTGACTATACTAATAAATCTATACAATGAATCTTTACATATTAAATAAAGAATTTATTTTAAAAATAATACAACAGTTCAGTAAAACTCTGTAGTTTAAACTTATTTTATTCACTTCTTCATAAAGTTTAAGACCGTTTACTTTTACATTTATTATTTTTGCCTTAAAGCCACATTAAAATGTTTTTATTGCTGCAGAATTCATAATCATTATAATTCTTTAATTCTATTTATGCTTTGTGATGAACTGGTGAAATGTCCAGGGTAAACCCCGCCTTCACCCGTAAGGAGCTGGGATAGGCTCCGCCCCTGTGACCCTAGAGAGGATGAAGCAGGTTCAGAAAATGAACGAATGAATTCTGTTTCTCTGTACTTTCTCTGAATGATGCTTTATCGGGTTTCTGTCCTGTTATTTAACCACTTCATCTTCATTATTATCTAAAGCTCATTCTTTATGTAAATAAACCATTAAAAAAACTCTTGGTTTTTTTCGCATCTTTATTTAAAAAATGATAAAAATCAGAACTTTGATCTGAAACGGGTCAATATTTACCTGAAGTCAAAGTGAATGAAACAAACCACTGTGATCAGGCAATTTCATTCCACTGGTTCTGTCGGTTCTGTCCACTGGTTCTGTTGGTTCTGTCCACTGGTTCTATTGGTTCTGTCGGTTCTGTCCACTGGTTCTGTCGGTTCTGTCCACTGGTTCTGTCCACTGGTTCTGTTGGTTCTGTCCACTGGTTCTATTGGTTCTGTCGGTTCTGTCCACTGGTTCTGTCGGTTCTGTCCACTGGTTCTATTGGTTCTGTTGGTTCTGTCCACTGGTTCTGTTGGTTCTGTCAGTTCTGTCCACTGGTTCTGTCGCTTCTGTCCACTGGTTCTGTCAGTTCTGTCCACTGGTTCTGTCGGTTCTGTCCACTGGTTCTGTCACT
>NW_021941445.1:7500-52041 GCF_902148855.1 Sphaeramia orbicularis | reverse complement strand
CCCATCCAATGCTGCAGACACCAGAGAAGACCTTTATTATATTCAGATGTAAATAACACAGGACTGGGACAGTGTGTGCTTGTCCATCACACACTCAGGTATAGCTCTTCCCAGATTATCACAGATAATTTTAGGGCCAGTGTGAGGGGGGTGGTGTGTGGAGTTTAGGGGTCAGAGGTCAGAGTGACCTGTAATGGATCCTGCTCCCTCACCGGGCCACCTCTCTTTGGGTGCGTTTGATGCTGTTTATCCTCGACATCCCCCATCTGCAGAGTCCACTAAGAGGACTGGAGGAAGCCTGGACAGACCTGTGATGGGAGACGAGGCTGAATGTGGACTGAAAAGGTCAAACTCCACTGTTCCACCACAGGGATGGCATTCCTGGGATGAGGAGCTGCTGATTTGGGCCCTGACTGACATCTGGTTCTGACCATAAATGTATGTGTGAAAAACTGTAATTCTAGTGGTATTAATGAAAGAAACACTGACCGGATCAGACCAGTCTGTGCTGTAGGTTTTGGATTTAAGAAACAGCAGTTTTAAACGTGGTTATGGGATTTTCATTTCAGAATATATACATCAACAATGAGAAACAAGTTGTTTTTAAGGGGTATACTAATAATTGCTTTGTTGTTTGTCGTAGTCACATTATCTGAAGAATGCATTGAGATATCTGAACCAAATTTATACTGTGGATGCATCTTGGAACGGAGCAGAAGCCTATTGAAAATACACTTAACAAAAATATTAAGGCAACACTTGTTTTTACTCCTATTTTTCATGAGCTGAACTCAAAGACCTAAGACTTCTTCTATGGTAAAATGGTAAATGGACTGAACTTATATAGCGCATTTTCTACACCTTCATGGTGCCCAAAGCGCTTTACAATTCCTCACATTCACCCATTCACACACACACACACACATACACCAGCACACTCATTCATTAAAGGCCTATTTCTCTCAAATATTGTTCACAAATCTGTCTAAATCTGTGTTAGTGAGCACTTCTAATTTGCTGACATAGTCCATCCACCTCACAGGTGCAGCAGATCCTCAGCAGGATTATTGCACAGGTGGGCCTTAGGCTGGCCACAATAAAAGCCAGTCTAAAATGTGCAGGTTTACTGTATTAAGGGGTCTGGGGGGGGTTCAGAAAACCAGTCAGTATCTGGTGTGACCACTATTTGCCCCACGCAGTGCAGCACTCCTCTTCAATGGCTGGGCCCAGTTGCTGGATATTAGCAGGAACTGGAACACGCTGTTGTATCCACCGATCCAGAGCAGGGGTGCTGTTCAGCATCTTCCATCTTTATGGGTTGGTTCTGCTGCCTGTCACTACCAGACCAACTGCCCATTTGTGAATGTGTGACGGTAACTCTACTTGGACAAACTGACCCAAAAGTGTTCCCAGAGACGTGATGCAACGTGAATTAAATCAGTCCGACCTGACTTTAAAAAAGGGAATTTTAAAGACAAAAGATATTTAATGTTGAGATGGGACAATTCCTAAACTGTAGGTACCAAATTGACCAATTAAAAACATCTCAATTTCTCAGACCCGTAGATACACACACAACACACACACTGATGCTCTGAGACTTTCCAGTATTATGATATACTAGCACTAGCACTTTTAAAGAGATATCTGAATGTTTATCTTAATCTGTGACACGTAGGCATAATGTCATTTTGTACTGTAATGGAAGGTATTGTACTGTATTGTCCTTTAAGTCGTAAATGTTTATTTTAGTTCTTGACATGTACTATATTGTAGTGTGAACTGTACTGTTTTGCAATACATTGCACTGTCTTGCTCTGTACTGCACTTACTTCACTGTATTGTTTTGTTTTGTATTGCATGGATCTCTGTTATTTATTAAGTGGAGACTGCGGATGAAAATTAGCATTGGCGCTAACTCTGGCATATTTACATGTTTATACTGAAATGGAATGTATATATGTGTTCATTAATGTGCACTGTCCCGCCTAAATAAAGATACATACATTCACACATATAGATGATCTCCCATTGAAGGTGTAATAATACCAGATCTTCATCAGTGCCTTGATCAACTTCATATAACCCCAACTGTAACCCTAACATGGGTCACTGCTGAACTGGTTGGTTTTAAAACGATAAGAGCTGTTTGTGAAAATAAAGCCCAATGACTAAAGCATACACAGACCACATCAGCATCAATGAGACACCAGTTACCTGACAAAAGATGAAGACAGATCCATGACACACTTACAAAGACTTTAAAAGCAGAGATGCTCATTCCAGCCTCATAAGGTCACGTTGGAAGGTCTGCTGTAGTATCTTTAACTCAGATTAAATAATAATGTTATAAAAGTCTGTTTTTGTTTTTTTATTTTTTATTCTGCCATATAATGGCTGCATGTGCGTCACAAACGCTGTGGCTGACGGCCTCATATGAAAAGTCCATTGAGCGTGAGGGGAAATAGAATCAACTGAGCCTCAAGGCTGATCAGACAAATCAGTGCCGTATGTCCGACACAAAGGTAAGCCATCCATAGCAGCGTGCACATCTGGAAAAGTCTGAGGACAGAGGAAAGGAAGGCGGCATGAAAGCACAATGACTGATCTGTGCAGTGACTTTGAAGGAGACACAGATTTCTGTTTGATGCGTCCAAACACCATGACCTAAACCTCTGGCTGCAGCGCTTCAGATTAAAAGATTATTTTTTAAAGATAAGATCATCTCTAAGCTTATAAAGAAGTTAATATGGGTAGCAAGCAAGGTTTTGGCATTTTTGGCAATTTATAATCCACCTTTTTTGTTTTTTTCTGCATCGAAAACTCAGAGTGTGAGTGATGACGAGTGATGACCAGTGATTTTCCTTCCTCTTCCTGTTCCAACAGAAACCTCCAAAGGTTAAGAGTCACACAGAGAAAATAAGAGTGAAAAAGGAAGCACTGAGTTTACTACTGAAGGCCAATAATATCACACAAAAACAAAAGGAGGTCTAAGAGGACAGAGAGAAGTGATGCTGCGTGGAGGGAAGTGACTAATCCCCTTCTTACATAAACACAAAGAAAAAGGATGTTTTCAGTTTGTAATTTCAATCTACACTACTTTTGTGGTTCAGTGTCAACGCGCTGTCGGTGAAACTCTACACTTCCTGCTCATATTTCACAATGAAAGCCAACAGAATCACTGACCTCAGGCCAGTTTCAGAACAATACGAACTGACTCAGACTTCCAGTAAATCTCATTAATGCTGCTTTTCAACTGACGGCATGAGCTCAACTCACCTCAATGCACTTAGTTTTGGCTCCAGTATGCTGCACTTCTACTACAGGTATAGTTCTCACAATAGCTTCTGTTATATCACTAAGACGACCAGGTAGGCTGACTTCAGTGTCAGTGTGTCAGCTATGAGTCAGGCAACAATGGGGGGGTGAAACTTAAAAACTTCAAGGTATGCTTTCTAAACTAAAGCCATACATTAATATTCTTCAGGTAAAAATCTGTGGTTTATTTATCAACTTAGGCTCTGTTCAGACTCCAGGCAAATGTGGCCAAATCCGATTTTTTTGCCCATATGTGATCTGTATCGATCTGTTAAAGACAGTTTGAACAGCACAAATCAGATTTGTTCAAATCTGACCCAGGTCACTTTCATATGTGGTCCTAAATCCAATATGTATCTGATATTTTCCAATGTGACTTCAGTCTGAACGGCCAGGTCACATTTATCCAACCGTTGCATCATTGAAATGCGACAAACGTCACAATTCTGCATCCCAGGAGTGTTACATGACCATGCAGGCACGCACTGTGTTTACAGAAGTATTACTTCAGGACTTCTTTCCACGACCACTTCAGGGTCATTCAGTTCATACTCAAAACCAATATAAGTCGCATTTAATGTGGAATATCAGCGAGCACACAAAAAAATCAGATTTCACCAAAACATCTGAATTGTGCATTAAGACCTGCTGCCTGAACGTACCATAGAGCCTCTGTGTTGATTTCCTGCCAGCATGGCTTAATGTCCCCCCTGAGACAAGAACACCCAGAAATATAATGACGCAGCAATGATTCTGGACTGACCAATCTGTGATCTGCATGATTTTACCCACATGTATTATTGTTTTGGCTAAATACAAACCTCAGCAAAGGTGATACGAGACATATTATGGCATGATTTTGGCCAAAACCTTGGGTGTGACATATATCGACTCCTTGCATGAGATTTATTTGCCAATAAATGTCTTTGAAGCGTATGAAAAGCTTCAAATTGTTTTTCAATGAATCTCAGAAACATGTGGAAATACACCTAGAAAGAAAAGTGAAGGAGAAAATTTTAGGATAATAAAATCTGTGCACTATCAAAGCTTTTGTCCATGACTGTAGCTGTCAGTTCCTGTCCTGAGGCAGTGGAAGCTGTGCAGAGTCAACTTCAGTCTAGTTGGTGGAAAAGGGGCTGACAGTCAGACTTCAAATGGATGTCTACAGGTATCCGTGTCAGAAACTGTTCAGTTGTCGACTCTCTTACAAGTGCAAGTAAACCTCCTAATATTCTATACTCTGAAAACTCATTTAGTTGACAGGATCAAAAATGGAATATAGAACAAAATGTTCCTGTTGACTGATCTAGTTCAGCAGGTGATGTATGTGGCTGCAAGTCTTCATAAAGAACTGAGATGTATGAGAAGCACTTGAACGTAGCATTATTTATTCATCCTTTATTTTGCCTGGACGGTGCTGCTGACATACAATCTCTTTTCCGGAAGTGCTGTTCTGTCTGAACCCCATATGTAAGTTATGATTATACCAGCCATAATACTTCATAAACAAGCTATAACCTGGCAAATCACTGTGTAGGTGTGTTAAGTATAGGGGTGTAAGAAAATATCGGTTCTGCAATATATCACGATATTTCATTTTACAATACTCTATCGATATTAAAAATTACTGTATCGATATTTTTAGGTATTTATTCAAATGCAGATATGGCGGAGGTTCATTTGTGTTTTTTGTTTTTCTTTATTGTTTGTATCTTATTTATTATTATTTAACACTGTTTTATTAAATAATGGTTATTTGAAGCATCCTAAAAGCACTTTTTACTGTCTCAGAGTGGCAGATGTTAGCTCCTTTGGAAACTAGGAGGAAGAAAAATTTTGATATTGCATTAGATTCTGTTGTAATCAAATAAAAATGTGTTTAGTATTTGTGCATATTCTGGTGTAATTCAATTCTTCCAGGAAATAATCTTTAAAAAACAAAGAAACAAACAAAAAACTGTCTTTTTAACAGTATCATGATATATCGTGATATAACGTATGGTGATCCTAGTATTGTGATTTGTATCGTATCGCCAGATTCTTGCCAATACACACCCCTAGTTAGGTACTTGTAGTGTTTCGCTATTTTTACGATTTTGCTTTCCACACAGGATGAAGGTTAAATCAAAGTTATCTTATGCACTTAATTTAAGGTAAATGAATTTGTGTGATACCCATTTGTATTGTTTTATTTTTACTATTGGTTTTTTGACAGTTATTTGTTGTCCGTTCTTAGGCTGTGCAGTTAAACTCTGTTCATGGAGTTTGGCCTCAATGATAATAATGAAGGCAGGTCTCTAATGTAACTAAAAGCCTGTTTGTCTGTGGCCGATGTAAGGTACAAACCTCTCCTTCTGCATCTCACAGTGCTATAATGTATTTATTATTTAAAACAGTGGGATCTGACCCTTCAAAGGACTCATTGTTATTTGAGTTTGGACGTGGATTGAAGTGCCTCAGATTCCTGTCAGTAGCCCAGGAATGCTCCGTTCTCCCACATATGAGCTACTTCTCCTGCTCCTTGTTTCTTGTAAAGCCGTTAGTGCGTCAGGTCCCTGCGGTGAGTTGAAGAATGCAGCTGCAGCTCTATGGCTTTACCAGAGGCGCTCGCTGCTCCACCAGTCAGCGCCACGCTAAAAAGCTGAGCTGAGGAACGATAGGGGCGTTTTTTACCGTCAAGAAGTGAGAGGTGGGGAGGCTGGATGGAAGCGCTCGGGTTGCGTCGTTACGTGACACTGCACTAAGAGCTCAGATTGGATCCAAGAGGCGGAGGGTTGACCTGGGTTCTTACAGAGGATGTTCATGTCAATCAATCATTTAAAGAGCCGCTTCTGGTGTGGTCCCCGCACTCCAGCTCCCATCTATCTCTTTGTTTTCTGTGTCACAAATGCTACAACAGCCCATTTGAAAAAAAGCTGAAAAAATAAAAAGTCAACGGCGCTGCTGCCAGTAAACTTTGGGAACGCAGATCACAGGAGACAGAGGCAAACAACAGGTTAAGCTTTTCTGCAGATCTCACCTCTCCAAACTTCAGCACACACTTTTCAATCACAGCTCACCGTAAAAAGAACAAGTGGATCTAAGAATAGTTAGAGAGCTTGTGTCAGTTAGAGTGTGGAGCTGTCAGCAGACTGAAGCCTGACCCATCCACTTCAAAAGATGACAAAGCGCTACCAGACCTGGGGTCGACTCCACAAAGGACCATGTTGGAAGGAACTCATGAAAACTTCTTCAGTATCTGATTTACTATCTCAGTTTCAATGAAAATATCCTTCATGAGTGCTTCTCATCTGTATGCACAACCAGGAAGTTTATAATTAGAAGCTAAATTAAAAAAAAAAACTACCAGTGAAACTACAATGAACCAAGGTTATTATCGTTAACGAAAACTAACAAAATGACGAAAACTAGAATTGAAAAAACATTTTCATTAACTGAAATAAATAAAAACTATAATTAAAAGAAAAAAAAAAACAATAAATTGAACTGTATTGTGTGCTTACAAAACTAACTAAAACGAATAAAAATTATGGATAAAATTCCCTTCGTTTTCATCTTTGTCAATGTTGGATTGATACGAAAGCGATTTATTTCACTCTAGCAAATTTAGCTAGCGGCACCATACGGTACATCATGGTCCGTCACCTCTCGTCACTTGTGGTTTAGAGTCATCTTCTGGTCCCCACTCTACCTGGAAACATGGAGACTAAAGTTGGGAGAAAGCAGCAGAGTCCTGTCTGGGATTTATTTGAATACGACGGAGAAGAAGAGAAAAAGACGAAAAACTAAAACTAAGCATTTAGAAAAAATGAAAACTAATAAAAAGCAAACCTGCTCTAAAAATGAATTAAAACTAACTGAATTAGAGAAAAAAGTCAAAACTAAATAAAACTAACCTATAATAAAAAATCCAAAACTATTATAACCTTGCAATGAACAAATGAAAAAAAAGTAGGCGGAGCCTACCAATACCCCCACCCAGTCGCAGAACACTTTGCCCCTCCTGCTCACTGATACCCTGCCTACCCAGGGATTCATTTTGAGTCTTAACTTTCATTCTTTTCAACACTTTTTACAAATTTGTAAAAATGCAAAAATTGAGAGAGAGGTACATGTAAAGAGCATGTGTGAGAAGAATGGGGTGAACAGTGTCTGAGAAATGGGTTGGACAAAACCTCAGGCAGAATTTCTGGTATATCTATATACCAGTCTCCAATCAAATGAAACAAATTAGACATGAGTCATATAACTACATACATCTCACAAAAAGTAGATTCAACTGAAATTATTTGGCTAATAGTAAAAATGCACTCCTGAGGCAAACAAACAGCATTCTAAAACAAAACAAACATACACATATGTCACACAAACAACCATGACACTAACATCCTTGCTAACTAGCAAGCATCTGGGTATCATTCATAAAATTGGTTCATAAACGAATAAACACCGCTACAACCAACAGCAATCATCAAGAGTGCAAAAATCCACTAAAATACGGTGAGTCAAATGCATCAAGTGCAACACCAACAACGCCAAGTCTGCATCCATTTACATGCTACTTTTTATTTCGCCACTCTGCAAAAACTCGACCTAGGTAGACTCTTGTCTTGTTCCTGGTTTGGTCACTCACTCTTGTCTTATTTCTCCATCCTCTGACAATGGCCACCTCTTTCTTGTTGCCAGCTCTGTTTTGGTAAACGCCTGTGAAATGAGGGCGTGGCTGGTTTGTGTTTATCTAGTATCTGGCACCTGGGGGGTGTTTGTGTCGCAGTACCGTAAACTGTGACGTTTCTCGTGAGAGATAAGATCTAGGTCACCAGGACGGTAGCAGAGAAATTGCAAGTTGCGTATTCATCCCTAGAGACCCTAGTGGGAAGGGGGAGGGCTTCCATTGTTCCCCCAACAAGCCATCACAATTACTTTGCAGCTGTTTAATTAAGGTAGCAATGTTACACAGTTCCGCTTTAACACCGCAGCATAAATGGTCAAACATGGCTTCGTTATATTTACTGGTGAAGCTTGTGAGCTGCAGGAGCTGTGTGGGAATTTCAGTCCTGTCTGGAAAACAGTTTATCTGTCCGTGAGACCGACCATGTGACTTTGAAAATGAAACTGAGGTACATGTGGTGTTCCTCCAACGCAAACAAATGTTGGTTTGTGCATAGGTTTACATTCAGCTGTTGACGAAGACGATTTAATCCAAGCCTCGGATTTGTATTTCATGTCTCCTTTACAGCCTCAGCTCATCCAGGTATTTGAATCCATCATCGTGGGTTGTATTTTGTACGTCTTCATGCTGAAGTGTGGGCCAAACTACTGTAATTACTGGATCTGGAGGGAGTCATTCCACTTCCAGGTGTCATGAAAACAACTTTCTCCTTATTCCTGATATGTAATACATGCTAAAGTGAGTCAGTGTTGGTGTGTCTGCTGAGACGAAGGTGCGCATTCCTCTCACTCATCTGATCCAACACTGCACTGATTTACACCATTTATGTGTTTTTGCTCTTACAGGTTTTCTGTAGGACCAGTTAAATTCTGTGGCCTGCATGACCTTTATGAAGGAGTCCACTGTAAATACCCATTAGCTCTACATGAATAGAGGATGCCAAAGAACTTACACTGACAACTTACTTACACTGTGAGAGCTAATATATTGTTCTACTGCCACAGAATGACGCAGGAACAGTGGAACGTTTCACCCATTTTCAACTAGAAGCTCTTTCCTCTGATCTTTATTATCTCTTTGCTGCATTTATTATCATCAAGGGAAAGCTAAGTGTTTATTCTCCAGCTACATCATTCCATAGCAGCAATGCTACAACTCCACTCTGTCAGACTCAAAGCTATGATCAAAAAAAGCAGGAGTTTTGCTTCTGTATGGTTTGTTGATGCCATCTAATTACCTCCGCCAAGGAGGTTATGTTTTTGCCAGGGTTTTTGTTGTTTGTTTGTTTGTTTGTTTGTCTGTCCGTTAGTGTGCAACATAACTCAAAAAGTTATGGACAGATTTTGATGAAATTTTCAGGGTTTGTTGGAAATGGGATAAGGAAGTAAAGATTAACTTTTGGGGTGATCGGGGGTGGGGGGGCCCACGGGGGGGCCCACTGATCAGCCTTGGCGGAGGTCTGCGCTCTCCGAGTGCTTCTAGTTGTCTTCTTGATTGGGCAACGACAGCGAGTGACAAGGTGTGGGCAAAACACATTGTTATACTTGCATGGGGGAGTTGGTGTGCAGAATGGTTCATGGAAAAGACTTTTATGAAGTAGCTACATGCTGACATTGCAAGTATTTAAGTCAGGGGTGTCAAACTCATTTTAGTTCAGGGGCCACATTCAGCCAATTTGATCTGAAGTGGGCTGGACCAGTAAAAAAAAAGATAATGATATACAAATAATGTCAACTCCAAACTTTCCTCTATGTTTAAGAATGAAAAAAGTAAAATTACATGATGAAAATGTTCACATCTACAAACTATCCTTTAAAACTGTGAATAACATGCACTGAAATTTCTTAAGAAAAATAAGTCCAATTTCAACAATATGTCTCTATGTACATTACAATTTCCACATCACAGTGGATCTACAAACACACAAAACATTTAGTAACAGGCAGAATATTGATAAAATTCACTTAAGACATTTCAGGGTGTTCATATTTGTTCAGGTTAGTCACGTTTTTTGTGAAATGATAGTTTGTTGTAGTGTAAACACAGTAAAATTACATGAATATGTTTACATTTACAAGAGAAAAATTTGGACTTGTGAGTATTTATATGTTATTATGATAGTATTTATTGGTCCTGCCCACTGGAGATTGAATTGGTCTGAAAGTGGAACCTGAACTAAAATGACTGTTAATATCTTAGTGCAATTTTTGCATTTCACACATTCATTCCAAGGGCCAGATCGGACCCTTTTAGCGGGCCGGATTTGGCCCCTGGACCGCATGTTTGACACCTCTGGTTTAAGTCATGTAACTCGATTCCTAGGTCTTATCCATAAAAAACAAAAACCACCCCATTACTAAAGGTTAACTCATTCTCTTATCCTTTTCCGGAAATTAAGTTTCTGTATTTCACCTATCTTCATTTATTCATCACCTAGCATTCAGAATTAGCGTCAGTATACAGCCATATTTGGACACACTGGGAGCAGTGAGCTGCCCCTGAAGAACCCCCTCCAAACCTTCATCAGTCCTATGGTCATGGTCAAGGGCAGCGACAGGAGAATTAACCTACATTTACCGGTTTTTGGTGGCAAGGGAAACTGGAGGAAACCCGTAAAGCACAGACAGAACAACCAAACCTAGATGTGAGGCAGAAGTGCTAGCTACCCGCTATGACACTGCGCTGCTGCAAATCAATTTACAGAAACAGACTGAATTTGCAACTTTCGGAAAGAACGATTGAAATCTGCTTGATATTTTAACGCAGCTCAACCTATAATCTGACCCAGTACTTTCCTCTTCTAAACCCTGAACAGTAAAGTTTGTAGCTGGTGTGAATAATCATTTTTCCCTCCCACTCACACCAGTAAACCATCCTCCAGCAGAACCCTGGGCCCATGGTGTTTTGAAGACTTAGTCCGAAAACCAAAGGAAAAACACGCTCATCCTGTGTCAGACCCAGTTCAGGTGTCGGAGCTTAGAAGTAATCAAACTGGAAAAAAATTTAACTCAAATGCATTTGGTCAACAAACACAAGGCTTGAAGAAGGTCTCTGACTGAAAACTTGCACATTAAAAGATTTTTGCACAGATTTGAGGCTCTGCAGAGGTTTATGTCCTTTTTCCAGGGGGCTTATTCCAATAAAAGAAAAGATAACATTTATATTTACAACAAGACAGTTTATCTCTACTGAAAGAATATTGAAGCGGGGATCATAGGTCCATGAGAACACTGATGACTCTGGATCCAGATCTGAGAACACTGCTACACCGACTGCTTCACTAGTGTCAAATGGGGAGGTTTGAGAAGCACAAGCAGAGTTTATCTCCAGTTGAAGGAGTTCAGATCATCCGGCTTTATTACTTTGTTTCAAGGTCACTGGTTTTCTGTGGAATTGTTTGCAGGATTCAGAACAGAAAAGTACTTTGGAAACCAGATGAAATCTTAACCCACCATGTGCTGCCAACATCGAGTGGTAGCGTCAGCTCAGGTCTCAAGGTTTCTGACTCTGAACTCAAATGTCATTGTTGTTGTTACATGTTACAGTCATGAAGGCCTTCTATAAAATAGGACTAATGTTCCTGTATGTCTGCATCATGTTCTATCCAGAATCAATACCAGTTGAATGTGTGAGGTTGTCAGGTTCTGTCTCTTTGTTCTAGTTTTGTGGTCTGGATGCAGCAGATCAATCTCCCAATAGAAGTGGGCGGGACTTTCACTGGAGGAGAATTCAACTAACTCAATTAAAGTCCATATATGACTTTCTGATCCAATCAAAATTTCACAAAACTGTGAACAAACTTTTAGAAATTGTCCCAAGGAACTTTTTTTATAAATGAATCCAACCAGAAGTTTCAGAAGTTGTTTGAATCTAGACATTGGTCATGAACCCAAATGAAAGTTAATATTGCCGCATTTCCACTATGTGGTATCGGCTCGACTCAACTCAACTCGGCCTTTTTGCGTTTCCATTACGAAAAAGGACCTGGAATCTGGTACCCGGTACTAATTTTTTGGTATCACCTCCGCTGAGGTTCCAAGATGGGGGACCAGATACTAAAACGTGATGTGTAAACACTGCAGACCACTGATTGGTCAGACAGTTGTCTCTGTGACCCGCCATTTTACAAAAAAACAGATGTGGAAGTTTACAGTAAATATAGCGGTAGGTTAATCCAGATGATGACAGCCTGCAAAACCACACCACAGTCGGTCGAGATTCAGTCTTGGTGGCTGACATAAAAATTCAGCATAGGCTTGACAAGACAACACCAACGAGCGAGTTTATCAGCAACTCTCTGAGCAGACGACAGAAGTAACGCACCACATCGCTGTGACGTCCAGGTACTGTAAAGCAGGTAGTATCCTGTAATGGAAACGGTCTCCAGGACAAGGACCTGGTACCAGAGTCAGGTCAAGATGAATCGAGTCGAGCCAGTTCCACTAAGTGGAAACGCGGCATAAAATTGTTAAAATCTAGACGTTGTTCATGGACCCAAATGAAAGTCCATGTATCACTTCTACCAATGCTTAATAGTAACTATACTGATATCTGTAAACATTCACATGGTATAAACCATCAAAAATATGAACCATTATAAGTAAAGGCACATTTTTAATAATTAAAAAATTCATAAAAAAAACTTCTAAAATCAAAATTTCTCAAAACTGTGAACAAACTTTGTAGACATTGTCCGGAATAAGCTACATAAAATGTTTTAACCTCCTGAGCCCCAGGAAATGTCAGCAGAGTACAAGCTTTTTTTGTTTTTTATTAAATAAGTGCCTATATTGGAAACATCATGATGCAACAGTTTTTTCAGATGCAGTTTTTCAAATTTTTATGGAATGTCCTTTGTGGTGGACAGTTTTCTTTTCTTTTTTATATAAAGTTGTGAAACTCTTGTCCACAAATGTGGACAGAAGACTCTGCTGGGTCTGAGGAGGTTAAATTAATCTGACCAGTAGATTCAGACAAGATTTTGCTAAGAAATTGCTAACGAAGACGGTGCCTTAACAGCTCATGACACATCGGCAGGTGAGATTTAAAAAAAAAACTGCAGTTTATGCAATTAAAAAGCCATCATATTTGACCTTGTTCCATTCCATCTGCTCCTCTGTCTGAATAATTCCCTCTCTCCTCATCATTTTTTCTGTTTACCTCAACTCCATTCCCTCATGTCTCTCTTTTGTCTTTATAACTCTGGTTCTATCTCCTCTCGTCTGTTTACCGCCGCTGCCTTTTGCTGCCACATTCCTCCCCGTTTGGCCACACTCTGGCAGCTGCTCTGTAAACTTATCACGGTGAAGAAAGGGGATCTGCCGTGCTCTCTTCCTGTCAGCGCACATGTCAAGGTGAACTTGGGGACTCCTTAAATAACTGACTCACCGACCCTGGGACCCTCCACTGCTATTGCACCAACCCCCCCCCCCCCCCCCCCCCCCTCCCATGTCAGCTGCACACATTAGACCAAAACTCTGTTTACAAGGGCATTGTGGGCGTCTCTTCAGCTACAAATACAGCGACAGCAGGCAGAAGTGGACTTTGTGCACAGAATGGGAATGTGTCCACTGGTAGGTCCACATGTGTCCGTTTCGTAATATGACTTAAGCAATTTATGCTATGATGGTAACAAATGTAAAGAAAACTTCATTTTGAAAAATACGTGTGTGGATGGAGCATGTCCGGACTTGGGTCATCATACTGAGGACAATAAAGAGGCCAATATACTGGTGATGATGAAGTTGGTTGAAAACAGTCTCAGACTATCAGTAGTTCTTTGGCAGCTCTTTGGTTTTATAAGGAAAAAACATCAAACTTAAACTGTGATTTGGCTAAAAATGGTAAATGGACTGCACTTACATAGCGCATTTCTATACCCTCATGGTGCCCAAAGCCTCACATTCACGCTCATATACCAGTAGGCGGCTGCTGCCATGCAAGGTGCTGCCAGGCTCTACTGGGAGCAATTTAGGGTTCAGTGTCTTGCCCAAGGACACTTCAACATGTGGACAGTTGGAGCCAGGATTCAAACCACCGACCCTTCCGTCATTGGACAGCCCCCTCCACCAGCTGAGCCACAGCCGTCCAAAAACACCAAACTACAGCATGAAAACTGAGAAAATTAAATCTGTGTGTCATTTTAAAGTTAAACCATTTTGCTGTTGTGTTTTTGATGTTTTAATGTGCGATTTACATGTTTTCTCAAATGCACCACTATTTGGTGATATGAAGATGTTTATCATGATGGATTTGTGATCTTATCATGTGGTTCTATATTGTCATGTCTTATAAAATATCCGAAAAGTAAAGGAAGCATTAACGACACTGAATCTTTTTTTTTAATTATTTTTCTTTATATACACTTATGTAACAGTTACAAGTTAAAGGGCATATAATTTTACTTTAAGGAGTAATATGTGGCTTTTTTTAAATGGAATTCTTCGTTTTCCCACATTTCCTCTGTGGTCTCCATAAACTGTAACTGCTCTGCTTGGGTCTGAATTCTTCATTCATTCAACTCCACAGGTCCATCTTCAACCCTATTTCTGAGTAATGACACCAGAAAGATGGTTTGGAGCGCTGGCCCTTTAAATCCACATGAGCCACTTCAGGCCCTGCCCCCTCCGGGTCCATTTAGAGGAAGTGAAATCTATTTGTTTTTCTTCATATTATCCCATGAATCTGATGTTCAGACTGACTATAGATACCTGTAAGGGTTGTTGAAATACAGAAGAATATTCCTCACTGTTTGCTGACGTTATTGACATTTCACTCGTCTTTTTCTTTTTCTATTGTGACATGAATCTCCTGAATTTCCACCTTAACCCTTAAAGACCCAAACAGCTGCTGTTGACCAAAAGCATCTACATATTTATGTTATTTCATAACTTTGGACACACTAATCCTATCAATACATGTCAATAATTGGTGTAAAATACAGTTTTACATCAATTATTCAAAGGATAAAATGTACAAAAACTTGTAAATGAGAATAAATGAGCAAAATGCTAGAAAAACAAGGAAAAATGAACCAAAAAAACCTTTAAATATGGCATCAAAGTGAATAAATCCCAAAATTGGTGACCAACATCATACACAGCTTTAAAGCAGTGATATTTTGCTTTTTTTAAATGGAATTCTCATTTTCCAACATTTCCCTGTGGTCTACATAACTGTAAATGCTCTGCTTGGGTCTGAATTCTTCATTCATTCAACTCCACATCTTCAACCTATTTCTGATTAATGACACCAGAAAGGTGGTTTGGGACATGAGCCACTTCAGGCCCCACCCCTCCAGGTTGTCGGCTGTGCAGCTCTGTCCTGTTCAACCAACAACTTAACATTTAGGATAATGGGCTCCAAATTTGGACATATTTTCGGTTTTTACTACAACTGCTGCTGCTGACAAACAATTATGTCATATTTGGAGAATGTTCGTAAGAAGTCTGGACCTTATATGTGCAAATGTTGTAACAAATTGAGAAGGAATTCAACAGGTTGTAGAAATCCCTGGATTTTTGCCCAAATTAATATAAAGATAGTTTTGCAGCAGCTGGAGTGTTCAAATTCAAACTGGATGAACGATTAGGGTCCAGATACACAAAGAAATGAACCACAGACGAATAAAGTGGGTTTAGCTAAATATGAACCCTTAAATAAAATGTTAAGTGACATATATCATTATTTATGATTATGAATGTGTAGCAGAATAAAAAGTACAATATTTGCCTGTAAGATGTCATAGCGTTGATGTATAAAGGTGCAAAATAAGGAAATACTTGATTTATTTGTACATAACTCGTGTGGTCCTGTGTTTTTTTTTTCACCTTTTGTTGCTTCAGATCAATCTTTTTGAGGTGTGTATTCAGGACAGATTTTTCGAGCGGTCTTATTTTTCTACATGCGCTGAGCTGTAGGTGAAAGAGAGGAAAAGACACCATCTGCTTTCCTCATATAAATGTTGTAGTGGGCTTTCAGCCACCTGATACCTTCACTTCCCTCTGTTCCTGCTCAAACACAACACGCACACACACACAAAACACACCACACACACAAACGCGCACACACACACACATATACACACACCAGCTCACCTCAACATGTTCGCATCTTGTTTGGAAAGTGTTCACAGCCAAGGAAATGTGTTTGCAAGACATCTGGCAATGATACTGGGACTGAATTTTTAAAAAAGGGCAACTTGAAACTCAGATAGTACATGTGTAAACATTTGGAATCCAAATCAATGAACGCATCGCAGATATTAACCCAAAAAGACCCAGAGCTACTTTTGGGTCAGTTTGCAAATGAATTGTTCTTTCTATTTAACCTTTCTTAAATAACTGATCACCATTTATTATAATATCTAGACTTGCATCGATTACAATTTTTTGGGCCGATCCTGATTTCCGACTTGCAGTGTGCTTGGACGGGCCGGTACCGATTTTGGCCGATACTGATCTCATTTTTTCAAAACACAAACAAACAAGTAGGGGTGTGTATTGGCAAGAATCTGGCAATACGATACAAATCACAATACTAGGATCACGATACGATATATGCACGATATATCATGATACTGTTAAAAAGGCACCTTCGCCACCTTCTTCTCTCTTGTTCTCTCCCCTTCTTCTACCCCCCACCCCCCATGTCAGGTCCGGCAATCGAAGTGTGGTTCAACAAAACTCATAATAAACACAGTAGAATATCAAAGGGCGCTTCACATACTTTATGAAGTTACCCTTGGCAAAGCAAATTTGTTCAGCACCAAAAGGAACCAGACTACCATTCTGCTGTTAGGATGCTGGACAAGACAAGTAGAAAAAAAAAAAAAAAGTAGTGTGAGATACTCCCTGATAAAATGTCCAAATAAAAGAGGATACACAAGCAAAGGTGTCAAAAAATGGGCAATGATGACTGGAGTACAGCTGGTGTCGGCTGCTGCCTTATTGGTACAGGACAGCTGCCTGTCAGCCAGCTGAGCCCAGAAAAGAGAAAAGAGAGGGGAAAAAAAAGGCAATTGTTTGTTTCTTTCTTTTTAAATGATTATTTCCTAGAAGATTGGAATTACAACTGAAATCTGCACAAATACTAAACACATTTTATTTGATCACAACAGGATCTGATGCTATATCACAAAATGTTCCAGTGTTCAACTTAAATTCTGTTTTACAGACATTACAGTTTAAGATCCTGTTCAAATGTTCATATTCTATTAGTTCAGAACTAACCTCAGAACAATATTTTGTGCAATCCCAACAAAACGAACTACCATCTGCCCTCTCAGACAGTGAAATGTGCTGTTAGGATGATTCACATAACCATTATTTAATAAAACACTGTTAAATAATAATAAAATATAAACAAAAAAGAAAACTAAAAAACAAAAATGAACCTCCGCCATATCAATAAATACCTAAAAATATTGATACAGTACTTTTTAATATCGATACAGTATCGTGAAATTGCTGAACCGATATTTTCTTACACCTCTACTGTCTGTTGGTGAGTGCTGAACCCAAATGTGTCCTTTACCTCCGTCCACCGACTGGACTCATTCTGAAAGTCCTACGCTGCTTGAACTGAACATAAACCCAGTGTGTCCGTCCACTGTCATTGATCCGACTTCATGGGGTTTTACTGGTGAACGTGGGTCATATCTGATGACCATGAAAAGATGACAAACTGTATTTACACCAGTTATTTCCATGTATTGATAGGATTAGTGGATCAACAGGTATTAAACAGTTTGATTCAGTAGATGGTTTAGGTTTAAGGTGGAACTGTGGGTCTTTAAGGGTTAAAACATCCTACGCTGAATCACTGTACTGTATATGGTTTAAACACATATCAGGACACAAAATGGCTTCCTCCTGTAAAGGGCATCAGCAGAAGACACTTGTGAATCAGATCTTTTCCTCTGGATGGATTTCACTCTGGCTCAGTGGCTGCATGTTTATGTGAATGGGATGAGGAAATGCAGTCAGTTCCAGCGACTGCGCCCGTTTTCTGCTGCTGCACGTAAAAGCATGATGGGGCGACTACAGCCAGGTGAAATTAGATGGAATAGAATCTGACCCCAGCCCCCCCACCCCCCGCAAGTAAAAGGACAGTAGAGCTGCCTCTGTCAGACTCAGATCTGCAGCCCTGCATGGTCTGCATTCACTCACATGACTGGACTGTTTGTGGTGTTTTTCCACCTCAGGTCAGAAACGGAGATAAGGATTAGAGGAAAGGTGTAGCTCAGTATTTACTACTGTACAAACACAAGCAAAAAAAAAAGGTCATTTTAAGAGCTTTGGGCATTTATGATGGGCTTGATAAGCCCAAGTGAAAAAAACACACAGGCCTGAAAGAGAACTGGAACATTATGACACTTTCTGGCATGATTTTTATGTCAATTTTCACATGATATTTACCCTTTTTTTAGTCTTAGGCCATTTTTATGTTGTTACCTTATTACCTCCGCCAAGGAGGTTATGTTTTTGTCTGCGTTGGTTTGTCCGTTTGTCTGTCTGTCTGTGTGCAAGACAACTCAAAAATTTATGGATGGATTTGAATGAAAATTTCAGGAAATGTTGGTACTGGCACAAGGAAAAAAATGATTAAATTTTGGTAGTGATCAGGGGTGGGGTGTGTGTGTGTGTGGGGGGGGGGCACTCTGATCTGCCTTGGCAGAGGTCTGCGCTCTCCGAGTGCTTCTAAGTTTACACTGTTTTGTCTTGCTAAAAAATCTTTTACATACACTTTGTCTCAATATGGCTTTTAAGTAATTTTTCCCTTATTATTTTCTCATTACATTAGTTTTGTCCTGTTACATCTTTCAAATCATTGTGTTCTTCCTGCGTTCCATCCATTTAGCTGAATCAGCCTTGATGTCAGGAAGCCAAGCAATGATGTTTGATAAAAAGAGTTGATAATTTCTCTTAAAATGCATTAAACTCCTAAGATCCAGCTGTGGGTTTTGTGAGTTTCGCAGCTTTATTACAAAAAAGTTTCAATTAAATAAAAACTGTCCACTGAAAAGGACATTCCATAAAAATTATTTTTCTATTTTTTGAAACTAGAAAAGCCCACCCACCCCCCCATCACCACCAAAATTTAATCATTTGTTCCTTGTGCCAGTATCAACATTTCCTGAAATTTTCAACCAAATCTATCCATAACTTTTTGAATTATCTTCCACACAGACAGACAAACCGAAAAACACACCAACGCCGGCAAAAACATAACCTCCCTGGCAGAGGTAAAAATGCATCTGAAAAAACTGTTGTATTTTGATGTTTCCAATATTGGCTATTATTTAATTAAAAAAACCAAAACTTGTATATCCTGGGTCTCAGGAGGTTAAAACAAACATAATGAGGCCTGTTTTGAAAATGTAGAGAAGAAAGAACAGATACTTGTTGAAACATCTGGAGCAAATGGAAAATGTTGCCATAAAATAAAAACTCCAAAAGAGCTAAGTGTTTGATATTTCAGTCTGTGTCTTCTTTTTCCTCTGGGAATAGACAAAGTGTCCCAAACTGGTTTATGATGAGACAGGAGCGGATCAGGTCGTGGTTAGTTTTAGGGTACAAACCAGGCTTTACTCTGTTGTAAAACCAGACACGCTCTTATCTGCAGATGAACATGTGTGTCCATCAGAGCTCTGTCATCGGATCAGACTGATGGGTAAAAGTCCTCTGCACTCACAGATCCACATCCTCCGCGATGAGCATGATTTGTGTGTTACAGAAAAAAAAAAAAAAAAAAAAACAGTCACACTGTCAGATTCCTGTCCTGACCGTATCTCTATTTCTATCCCCCCTGCAGCAGTACAGCTAAGCTCTGCCAGTACCACACAACGTCCACAAATAGAACCACATGGTGACGCCACACTTAGAAATGTGGGGTTGAACCAGATTTCTGTCCGTCCATTCATAGGTTTGGATCATACTCTTTGACACAACTTGCTTGGTGTTTACCAACTGTAAAATACAGTATTTCACATCTCCACAAAATATATGAAATAAGAGCTGTGATTTATAGGATCTTTTTGTATTTTCTTAAATTCTGATGTGACAAAGCTGCTATGAAGACAGAGTTTTATAAATACCACTCTCTCATAGGAGACTTTGTGGTCCATTAACACATAAAAACACAAAACCTCTTGAATATTCCTGATAATTGTCAGAATAATTCAGCCCTCAATAACTTCAGCATCCAGAAAAAGTCCCACTGTTAGAAACCTGATTTGTGAATTTGAACAATGACAATTTCATGTCCTTGTACACTGACAGTTGAACTTTAACTGAACATAAAAACTGTTTCAGAGTAAATTTAATTTATGTTTAGGCTCCGTTCAGACTGCAGGTAAATGTGGCCCAAATCTGATTTTTTTGTCCATATGGGACCTGTATCCGATCTGTTAAAGACAGTTTGAACAGCACTAATCTGACCCAGGACACTTTCATTTGTGGTCCTAAATCCGATACCTGTCAGATATTTTACAATGCGACTTCAGTCTGAATGGCTAGGTCACATTTATCCGACCTTTACATCATTGAAGTGCGACAAACGTCACAATTCTGCGGCAGGAAAACCATATTTCCTTCTGTAAACACAATGCGTGTGGTGTGGTCACGTATTCCATCAGGACCACTTTGTGCATGTGGGTCACTTCAGGGTCACATTCAGTTCAGACTCAAAAACTGATAGAAGTTGCCTTTAATGTGGAATATGAACTAGCACACAAAAATCTGATTTCAACAAAAAAAAATCGGAATTGTGCATGAAGACCTGCTGTGTGAACGGAGCCTTGGTGAAATTCATTTCACATTCAGTTTCTACTGACACAGCCTATTTCTGCACACAGAAGATCTAAAAAAAAAAAAAATGTTTCTGTACGTGCAATGTTTGGTTAGATGCTTTTTGGTAATGAAACACAAAATGTGTCCATGGGATTTTTAGAATCACCATGTAGCACTAAAGTGAGAAACCACAGAAAAAAAAAGGGGGGGAGTAAAAAGGAACAATTTGTTGCCCATCATTTATGAACATAAAGTATCAGTCAAATTAAATATTATAAAAGAGGAGTAGACATAAGACCTGCTGAAATGGGGTTAAAGTCGGTTCGTGTTAGGTTCACTGGTGTGTGTGTGTGTGTGTGTGTGTGTGTGTGTGTGTGTGTGTTGAACTATGCCAGCCATGCCATGCCAGGCTGTTCACTTGGCAGGAGGAGGTGTTTGGTCAGATTACAGGCCTCATGTCCTTCACCGGGATCAGACTCATGCAAACTGCCCAAGCCCACTTCCTCCATGAGAGGTGGCAGCTTTAAAAGGGCCTTAACCCTCCCATCCAGAGCCATACAGAGGCAGAGTTACGACACGCTTTGATGTCGCCGCTACTGTGATCTCTGTAAGCCTCAATAGTTCCAAACAAACTGTCCATGTTCTTCTATGGGACAGACAGCAGCGATTGCGTTATTGCAGGTAAATATCCAAATAAACCACACACTAGTCTATTTCCAACTGTTGTGGTACTACTGTATGTATGTTAGTGTCAGTTCTGCTTTGGAGTAGTGGGGTCGACCACTGAAAGGACTGACTTTCAACTTCAACTTATTTATCCTTAAAAAGGAAATTCTGTATGCAGCAGGGGTCATAAACACATAAACACATACACAGAAACAGCACCACCAGATGCCACCACAATCAAATTACACACTCCCTTCCCAACACAAATGACAAAGGCCCTATAGGGCAGTACACAAGTTAATTGCCATAATGGCCATGAACATTAAAAGATAATAAATAATCACATAATAAAAAATGTGTAGATATCAGTCAAGTGAATTCAGATTCCTAATAGCCGCAGGAATAAAGGAATCCCTAGCACATCCAGTTCTCAATTGAGAAAGCCTAAAACGGCGACCAGAGGGGAGCAAATTAAACTCCCCAAAAGTGGGTGATCAGGGCACTTTAAAACTTTTGTTATGAAACATAAACAAAAGTTTGTTAAGTTTTCAGCAGCTCAGGTGAAAAGTTATTTAAAGGGACAGATGACTGGGATTTCTGACTCTAAAAGTTCAAGGTTTCAGCAGCTCAAAATGTGTGAATCAGAATTTTATTCGTTTCAGTGGATTGACTGATGTTTACTCCTAATATATAAACAGATTAATTCTCCAAATATTGATGATACAGAACCTTTATCCATGATGATTCAGTAGATGGTTCAATCTGACTGATACTCTGGGCTGTTCAGTGCAGCAGCTCATCCTCCTCCACACAGGTGGGGGCGCCGTTCTGCCAGTGTTAATTTATTTAAAGGTCAAACTACATAATAAGACACACTATGCATCACAGGTGTCAAACATGCGGCCCTGAGGGCCAAATCCGGCCCGCCAAAGGGACCAGTCCGGCCCTTGGGATGAATTTGTGAAATGCAAAAATTACACTGAAGATATTAACAATCCTTTTAGATCAGGTTCCACATTCAGTCCAATTCATCTCAGTGGGCAGGACCACTAAAATACTATCATAATAACAGATAAATAATGACAACTCTAAATTTTTCTCTTTGTAAATGTAAATATTTTCGTGTATTTACAATAAAACAAAGTATATTTCACAAAAAATGTGAATAACCTGAACAAATATGAACAACCTGAAATGTCTTGAGAAGTAAGTGTAATTTTAAACAATATTCTGCCTGTTATTAAATGTTTTATGTATTTGTAGATCCACTGTGATCTGTAAGTTATAATGTACATGTGTAAATGATAAACTGAGGCATAATATTGTTAAAATTACACTTATTTTTTTCAGTTTGTTCATGTTATTCACATCTTTTGAAAGGATAGTTTGTAGATGTAAAGCTTTTCATAATGTAAATTTACATTTTTCGGTCTAAAACAGAGAAAAGTTTGGAGTTGACATTATTTATATATTATTATGTTATTATTTACTAGTTCGGTCCACTGCAGATCAAATTTAGCTGAATGAGGCCCCTGAACTAAAATAAGTTTGACACCCCTGCTGTACATGGTCCGTGGTCATGTTTTACTGAAGTATATGGTCCTGAGCAACGTCCTATCAGGTATGTATGATAATTTTCCTCAAAATACAATATTTTAAGCTTCTGGTACGATAATTGACAATCCCCCGTCTGCTGTGAATTCAGTACCAACTGTGGTAGCTGTTTATTTGTGGCTCTGGCGGTTTTTTCATGGGTTCATGTTCCCCAATCTCCCAGATAAGAACAGTACAACTCCATTATTACAAATGGGAATAATACCCCCAAATTTTACAAATACAAACACTAATCCCAGAAAAATATGGACATGTATGACAAAATATACCAATCATCACCTCTATACTAAAGCTGCACAATATATCGTTAGAGCATTGTCATCGCAATGTGCATGTGTGCAATAGTCACATTGCAGGTCCTGCAATGTAGGAGGCAAATGAACTCAACATGTTCTCATTTAATTTCAACCTGGGTACGTGAAACACACTACGCAGCGCAATCCACCAATCACAATCGTTCTTAATCAGTTTGCCAAAGAAGACCACGCCCCTGCACATGGAGTGAGTCCCTGGTAACACTGAACAAGTGTTCAGAGAACGCAACCTCTGCCAACCACCCCCTGTGCATGTGTGGCTCGACTGTTTCTTTTTAACTCAGTTATTAGTTAGCATTTGAATGTAAGAGAAAAGGAATTGTGACCCCCCACAAATTCCCTGTGTAACTGCTTCCGTATTTTCGTTGAACAGCAAAAAACCGGAACTTATGTCATTGAACACATGTCTATGAATGTGCACAACAAATTTCCTAATGATATTTCATGAACTGCATTTTTATGATTTTTTGAAAATGGTGCATAAAAAATAACAAAAGTCAACGGTGTAAAGAAAGAGAAATGGAGCGGAACGATATTCGTACAAAGTTGAAGCTTCGTACCAGTCATGTGCATGTCAAATTATGTTCAATTCCAAACAGTATTTGTTGAGTTTCTAATGAAAAATGTGTGGTAAATGGGATTTTCAGTGTTAAATGTAAATGTCCACAGAGTCCACATTCCACGGTGGATGTGGACAATTTTGTGCCAGATACAAGATATTGTTCTACGTTACGGGTGGATCAAATTGGAGGCTAATTGGAGTCGTTTTGAATTTTTTATGAATTTTGGAAAACTGCTCAATGATGAGAGATAGGAAAATTGTAGATTTTGTGACCTTGCTGTGACCTTGAACTTTGGCCTAGTTGGCCCAAAATTTAATGGGTTGGTCCCAGGTCCTAGGCCTATCTGTGGGTACAATTTGGGAAAGATTGTTGGAATAGTTTTCCCATAAAGTTGCTAACAAACAAACAACAAACAAACAAACACAAAGCAAAGTGATCACAATACCTCCTGGCGGAGGTAAAAATGAGCAACGAACAAGAGACAATCACCAAAAATGAAGACTTGGTGCCAAAAAAAAGCAACATCTCTTATCTGGAATTATTTCATCTGCAAGAAGGATGAAACTGAAACACGTGCTCTGTGTCGATAGTGCCTTCCACCTGTTGCCACAATGAGAGGAAACACAACTAATTTGTTTGACCATTTACGTCGCCACCACACAGCTATTATATCCTCCTGAATATTTTTTCATATCGGGTTAAAAAAAATCGTAATGTCAGCTTTTTTCCCAATATCATGCAGCCTCTAATCTATCCTGTGGTTTTATTTGAAACCTCCACATTCTGACCATGTTTTCCACGTGTCTCCTTCCACAGATCAATGCACATAGCCCCTCCCCCACAGCATCAGGTCCCTCAGGGTTGTGATTGTGATGCTAAAGCACAAAGCAACTAAATCCTGTGATTCAGGCTTTCCACACTGAGACAGAAATGTGATTGACAGGAGAGGGAGGGGGCATCAGTGTCCCACAATCCTTCTCTTCTTATCCAAAACAAGGACAATGCCACTCAGCTCCGCTCTGAAACAATCCAGGAGTCAGTTGGGTGTCAGTGTGACACACCCCACTCGTGTTCTGAACTGTGAAGAACTGCTGACCTGGGATCAGGGTGGGTTTCCCCTCTGTTGTATGGCCAGTCCACTGCTCTACAGATACCATTCACTTCATCAATAGCAAAAACAAAACTGTTCAATGGAAAGACAGATGAATTAAATGCAAACCACATAATGAATTCTGAATTTCCTCTGATAAAAACTGAGTCAATCACAAGCTAAGCCTCTGATAAGAGCTAGGGAACATAAAGACCTGTCCATAAATACAGGCTGGGGAAAAAAAAAAAAATTTAAAAAAGAACTTAGGGCATCTGTTATATCCTCCTGAGACCCAGCAGTGCATTGTTGACCTCTGTAGGGGACAAGAGATCCCCAGCTTTACCTACAAAGAAAATACATACATATGCATGCATACAAAAAACAAGTGTTCAGAGAACGCAAACCTCCACCAAGCACCCCAAACGGTGTGCATGTGTGGATCGACTATTTCTTTTTAAGTTAAACAGTTTCAAGGTTGTTCCATACAGCAGAAAAAGCTGAAGCTTGGTAATAGTCATGTGTATGTCAAATTATATTAAATTCCAATCAATATTTGTTGAGTTATAATGAAAAATGACTATCTGTGGGTAAAATTTGGTAAATATGGTTGGGAATAGTTTACCTGTAAAGTTGCTAACAAACAAACAAACACGCAAACAAACAAACACGCAAAGCAAAGTGATCACGATACCTCCTGGTGGAGGTAATTATGTAATGCCAAGGACAACCCATGAAAGAATTTAAAAAATATATATGAAAAAACAATTATTTAATATAAAATAGCCAAAACTTTTACTTCCCTGGGTCTCAGGAGGTTTTAAGGCTTAAGTGGCTGATAAGTGCCATAAACACTGCAATATATTCATCCATTTTCATCAATTATTTTTGTAGATTCTTCATGTGGTGTTACTGTCCAGTGTCAGCCACTGCAGCTGTCTGTCAGCCAACCTGGTATCTGCAAAAATGTAAAAGTGCTTCAGGAAGTCACTGCTTATACAATGGAAACTGTGTTACGCATGCATTAAATGGTTTCTACATACTGAAACACTAGAGGGGTTTCATTTTGGAATGGTTAGAGAAGTGTTGCATTGAAAGACTTTTAGCATCACAAAATAGAGTGAATCAAAACAAGGTTTCACAGTAAGTGTCAACCATTTGTACACTACCGGTCAAAAGTTTTAGAACACCCCAATTTTTCCAGTTTTGTATTGAAATTCAAGCAGTTCCAGTCCAATGAACAGCTTGAAATGGTACAAAGATAAGTGGTGAACTGCCAGAGGTAAAAAAAAATAAAAAGGTAAGGTTAAATCAAACTGAAAAATAATGTACATTTCAGAATTATACAAAAAGGCGAACAAGAAATGGGTTAACAACTTAAAGCAGTTCTGCAGCAATGGAGGTTGATCAAGCCTGGAAAGTTGGTGCTACCAATTCCTCCAGGTGTCCCAACGTTTGTGAATTCCTTCCAACTCCCTGTGTCTGAAGAAAAGTAGTGTTGGAACACACTTTGGTACCATACCGTTGGGAGCATTATTTGAACAGTATCGGACTGCAGAAAGTAGTGTGTTACTATAAAAATGGAAAAGAGGAAAAGGCAATTAATGATAGAAGAGAGACAGAGCATCAGAAGACTGAAAAATGTAGGTCTGTCCTATAGAGAAATGTCCAAGAAAGTCCAGGTGTCAGTAAGTCCAGTTTCCTTCACCATCCAAAGGCACTCAGAAACTGGACTGGGAAATGCTGACAGGTAGAGGTCTGGCAGAGCCAAAGACACAACAGAATCAGAAGACAAGTTTATGACAGTCAACAGCTGGAGTGAGAGGAGACTGACAGGACAACAGCTTCAAGCACAGTGAAAATAGTGGAGGAGGAAGCAAGTCTGAGTTTACACTGTGAAGAGAAAACTTCCAGTTGCAGGTTTGATCAGTCCATAACACCTTCTTCCAGTCTTCAGTAGTCCACTGGCGGTGTTTCATGGCCCAGCCAAGCCTCTTTTTCTTATTCTGAAGTCTCAACAATGGCTTTCTTGCTGCGACTTGACCTCACAGTGGTGTAAAACTGTAAGTGCTCCAACACCACCTTCTGCAGACTGTGTTGGAAGTCCAGCTGTCTGAGCTCCAAGCAGCTCATCAGGCTTTGTTCCATTATCCTGGGGGCCTCGCCGCCATCACACATACACAACATACTCAGACTGTTGATGATACGAGGCCTACTCAGCCATAAGCAACACGTCTGCCGTTCATTTCCCTCCACTTAAAGCGACCTGTGCATTGCAGTATTTTTAGGCCGATTGCTTTGTTTCATGGCTGTGATAAACGTGAAAGAAAACAGACCCCGTGGCACTCCGAAGCCTGAAGTGCCTCACATTCTGCGGGGGCTACTTTTAGCAGCTTACACAAAGTTCATTTTTCACAAGCTGCTCACAAACATGTCAGGCACAGAAGAATACCCAGTGTCCTTCAGGAAAAACACAGACATCACATGGACACAGGTTTACAATGACAGGAGATGTGTCTGGAATAGACAGACCGTCTGCTGCTGCCGTATGGATCTGACCTGAGTTATTACGGTTAACGTAAAACAAAAGTGGATTTCAAACTACAATGTATGCAACAAGAACTAGACTGAACGACTGGTAAAATCAGCCTCCTTTTTGTTTGATCAGAAGTTTAACGATGCATTCTTTCATCCTACCTTTTATTCTGTAACTCCAGGTTTTCTTCATAATACCTGCAAGACTCAAACAAGGTTCTAATAGTTTTGGATTTTTCATTCTAGTTTAGTTTTATTTAGTTTTGACTTTTTTTTCTCTAATTCAGTTAGTTTTAATTAATTTTTAGAGCAGGTTTGCTAGCTTTAATTAGTTTTCATTATTTTCTAAATGCTTAGTTTTAGTTTAGTTTTAGTTTCTTTACATCTTTTCTCTTCTCCATCATATTCAAAAAAATCCCAGACAGGACTCTGCTGCTTTCTCCCAACTTTAGTCTCCGAGTGGGGACAAGAAGACGCCTAAACCATGAGTGACAAGAAGTGACAGCCCGTTAAATATCATACGGTGCCACTAGCTAAAATTGCTTGAGGAAAATAAATCGATTTCATATCAATCCGACATTGACAAGACGAAAACGAAGGGAATTTTATCCATAATTTTTACACGTTTTAGTTAGTTTTGTAAACACATAATACACAGTTAGTTATTGTTGTTTTCTTTTAATTATAATTTTTATTTATTTCAGTTAACGAAAATGTTTTTACAATTCTAGTTTTCGTCATTTCGTTAGTTTTCATTAACGATAATAACCTTGGACTCAAACTAAATAAAAAAATAGGACCAGTGTCCCTGTATGTCATTGTCATGTTCTATCATGGATCAGTCCCCAGTTGAGTTCAGGTTCTGTGGTCTGGATGCAGCAGATCAGGCTGCTGGGTCCCACCTTATTGTCAGAAGGCCCTTTAGTCAAAAAGTTAGTTTGGATTTTGTTGATAAATCTAACCCTGACCCTTTTCTGACAATGCGGCACCTCCCTAATCTCTTAATAGAAGCTGGTGTTGGTGCCGTGGAGAAAAGGCCTGAACATTAGCATCGAACTGAAAACAATGGGAAATGGAAACTGTTCATTTACTGTAAATGGATTAATGCTACCAAAAATATGCACATTTTTTCTGAAGTTGTTTCTTGTGTGTTCCACTCAGATGCAGCGTCTCCATCAGAGCCGTGTCCTCTGAGTCACCTGGTTCTGTAAATAATCAAAAACATGGCGGCCATGTGATCATGATGTCCAGTTGGCGTTGACTGGCAGACACCAGCTGTTCACTCTGTACTTCTATAATGTAACTGCACACAAACACTGCAACGCTACGCACAATGCACAACGCTGTCTCCACTCCGGCCATGACATCATCTGTTCTGAAGTACAGTTTCATAAATACCACACTAGGTTTCAGATACTGACAGTCTGATAAGGCGTTTAAAGTCTCTATGTTAAGTTGTGTTATGCTGCATTGATTTATTGATTTATTGACTGATTTATAACAGTTGTTAGGGAAGTAGTTCAACTTTCACTCTTTCACTCTATGGAGTTTCTTTCAGAGAACTGGAACATTAAAACACTTTCATGGTTTAATGTTATTTTTTGCACTAAAACAAAGAGAACATTTTGGAGTTGTCATTACATAGAGGCATAATGTAATATTTTTTCACATTAAACCAAGAAGAACATTTGAATTCATTCTTTCTAGGTTATTATGCTGTTATTTTACTTTAGATCATATTGGTCTGTATGTGGAACCTGAACTAAAACCAGTTTAACACCACTGACTTTTAATATCTTCAGTGGAACTTTTTCAGTTTGCAAATTCATCTGGTGGGTCGGATTGGAACCTTTGACAGGCCGGTTTTGGGCCACATGTTTGATACCCCTGCAGTACATGATTTGTGTCTGACCTGGTGTTATTGGTCTGTCAATCATACAATAGTTGTCGGACACCGCACAAGAAAAAAATTCTGGCAGATGTATCGAGAACAAGCTACTAGAACTACCAATCTGTGAGAAGAAATTACGTCATTATTCTGTTTCAGCCCCAGAAGCATGAAGAAATGTCTCTGTTCTTGCGGAGTATCTATCAGGCTTTAGGAGATTTTTGACGGATAACTTGACAAATAGGCTCCATTCAGACTGCAGGTAAGTGTGGCCCAAATCCGATTTTTTTACCCATATGTGACCTGTATCCGATCTGTTAAAGACAGTTTGAACCAAGGTTATTATCGTTAACGAAAACTAACGAAAAGACAAAAACTAGAATTGTAAAAACATTTTCGTTACCTGAAATAAATAAAAACTATAATTAAAAGAAAGAAACGCTAACTAACTGAAACTGTACTGTGTGTTTACAAAACTAACTAAAATTTATAAAAAATTATGGATAAAATTCCTTTAGTTTTCATCTTTGTCAATGTCGGATTGATACGAAAGCGATTTATATCGCTCTAGCAATTTTATCTGCTGGCACCATATGACATTTAACGGTCCGTCACTTCTCATCACTTGTGGTTTCCAGTCGTCTTCTGGTCCCCACTCTACCTGGAAACATGGAGACTAAAGTGGGGAGAAAGCAACAGAGTCCTGTCTGGGATTTATTTGAATACGACGGAGAAGAAGATAAAAGATACAACAAAACTAAAATTAATACTAAAACTAAACTAAAATTAAGCATTTAGAAAAAAATTAAAACTAATAAAAACTAGCAAACCTGCTCTAAAAATGAATTAAAACTAACTGAATTACAGAAAAAAAAAATGTCAAAACTAAATAAAATTAAACTATAATGAAAAATCCAAAACTATTATAACCTTGGTTTGAACAGCACTAATCCGACCCAGACCACTTTCATATGTGGTCCTACGTCAGTCTGAATGGCCAGGTCGCATTTATCTGACCTTTATGTCCTTGAAATGCGACAAACGTCACAATTCTGCGTCCCAGGAGGAGGAACGGCGTGAAAAACATATTTACATCCGTAAACACAGTGTGTGTCTGCGTGGTCACGTATTCCATCAGGACCTCTTTAGTGCATGTGGGTCACTACAGGGTCACATTCAGTTCAGACTCAAAACTGATAGAAGTCGCATTTAATGTGGAATACGAACGACTAGGGCTGTGTCTTGGCAAGAATCTGGCGATACGATACAAATCACAATACTAGGACCACAATGCAATATATCGCGATATATCATGATACTGTTAAAAAGGCAATTTTTTGTTTGTTTCTTTTTTTTAAATGATTATTTCCTTGAAGACTTGAAATACACCAGAAATCTGCACAAATACTAAACACATTTTTATTTGATCACAACAGGATCTAATGCTATATCACAAAATTTTCCTGTGTTAAAACTTAAATTCTGTTTTACAGACATTACAGTTTAAGATCCTGTTCAAATGTTCATATTCTATTAGTTCAGAGCTAACATCAGAACAGTATTTTTGTGCGATCCCAACAAAGGAACTAACATTATTTAATAAAAGAGTGTTAAATAATAATAAATAAAATATAAAAAAGAGAAACAAAAATGAACCTCCACAATATCTGCATCTATATAAATACCTAAAAATATCGACATGGTACTTTTTAATATGGAGTATTGCGAAATGAAATATCGCGATATATTGCAGAACTGATATTTTCTTACACCCCTATGAACAACCACACAAAAAAGTTGGATTTCACCACAAAATCCAAATTGTGCATTAAGACCTGCTGTGTGAACGTAGCCTTAGAGAATGCATCTTCCTTCAGACTCCCTTTCAACAGCTGTGGGACAAAGAAAGTCACACAAAGCTGTAAAAGTGTCGTGCCATCTGGAGCTGCGTGAGTTGAAAGGTTTCCACACCTGCAGTGAGACAGAGAATCTCCTGTGAAGCTCCCAGATAAGTGCCACCGTAAAAGCGTCCGTGGGCCGTCCCACCGACACTTACCGCCACGTTAAAACGCTAGCATCCTACTGACAAGACCAATTAGCACTAATGTGTGGGTGACGGGGGGGGCGGCGGCGCACACCACCACCTCCTGCTTCTGACAGAGCTGTGTGGGGACGACAGGAGGCACACAGGCTCTTACACAACAACAAAAAACGGACACTAAACGACATTCTACTACTGCTTCCATCAGTCTGCACCAAAATCCACTGCTGTTCCACTCAGGACCAAAAAACAACCTTTAACCTCCTGAGACCCAGCAATGCATTTTTGTCCTCTTCAGTGGACAAGAGTTTCACAGCTTTAAAAAAAAAAAGGAGAAAAATGGTGTCCACTGCAAAGAACATTCCTTAACCCATAAAGACCCAAACATCCACCACAGATCAAAACCATCTACTGATCTAAACTGTTTAATACCTCCTGATCCACTAATCCTATCAATACAGGTCAATAATCGGTGTAAAATAAAGTTATTCATCTTTTCATGGTCATCAGATATGACCCATTTGGACGTTCAGAGGCTCCATAGTTACCGTGGAAACACCATCATTTTCTACAACATTGATCCACCAGTAAAACCCATGGAGTTGAATCACTGACAGTGGATGGACACACTGGGTTTATGTTCAGTTAGCGAGAGATTGGACTGAAAAAGTCACTTCTTCTGCTGTTTCCTCTGTTTTTTATATAATAACCCTCAATTCTAATCTAAATTTTTATGAACATCTTCATGATCAGTAAATTAAATAAAGAAAATTACCTGATTTATACTGATGAAATACAAAATGCAGAGGATAATATTTTTAATAAATGGTGATAACTCACTTAAGAAAGGGTAGGTATAGAGACATTCTTTTGGGACCTGACATAAAAGCGGTGCTTGGTCTTTATGGATTTAAAAAAAAAACAAAAAAAAAACAAAAAAATGTATCTTGAAAACTGTTGCATCATGCCATTTCAGATCAAGGCAATTATTTAATGTAAAAAATCCCAACCCTTTACCCTCTTGGGTCTCAGGAGGTTAAACCTGGACTATTTTAATCATCAACATCAACCAACCTCCCAGTATTTTAATTGAATGTGTAATAACCTGCTCTACGTCCCAGTACTTTTAATTCAAATGTGCAATAACTTGTTTTTACCTCTCAGTACTCTTATTATTATTATTATTATCATTTCTACTTTTTTTCTGATCAGTACTCTATTTTACAAATGTATATTTGTGTTTGTCTGTGCAATAATGGTTTTATATGTTTAGCTGTGTTTATGTTTTGTTTATGTTTTTTATTCATCTTTTTCTAACTCTGTGACTCAGGGAAACGCACAAGAATTCCAATGTGCCTATACTGTTATGTATCTGTGCAAATGGCAAATAAATTCTATTCTATTCTATTCTATTCTATTCTGTTCTGTTCTATTCTATTCAACATGTGCATTTGTCTTGTGTCATTTCTTGCTTTGCTGTCCCAGCCCTAGTTGTGTCCACTCATCAAACATGACCATGGGAACCTGTCCCTTCCACCACGTCCACAGACACCCAAACCCACCCGTCCTGTGGGACTGAGTGTTTAATGACGCCACCTGAGGCTGCAGCAGAAACAGGTGGTTTTAGAGACAGAACAGACTGCTCCGACAGCCTCGTACCCACCAACCCAACCTCAGCTGCTTCAGCTTTGGCCTTTATTCCCTCTGACATTCTGCACATAATCTCATTATACCTCCACAGTAATTATGACACTATAAATAGATATGCAGTGCAAATGGACAAATAATTAGTTAGCAAATTTCAGTAGAAGTTTTGAGCCTCATGGTTTGTATTAAAATCTCAGACACCAACCAGACAAGTCTGACAGAGGCTGAAATGTGGCTTTGGGTGGCCCTCAAACATAGGTTTCTCATGTGACCAAATCCAAACTATGAATTTTATGAAAGAGTAGAGCGAGAGGAATATAAAAAAGAATGGTCACTGTTTCACACTGTTAATGATATTTTCTGATTTATTGAGTTTAATGGGGCACTTGGATGGAACTCATAGCTCAGTACTTTAAGGGTACGTTTACATGGCAACACTCCGCAAAGATTTCTCCTTTGCGTTATAAAATCATTCCGCGTTAAGACGAAGCCGCTATGATAACGATCTGCGTTAACACGAGTCCGCGAGAACGGCTGAATACGCTGTAGTGGCCATGCCAGACCAGTAGCTGGCGATGTAGAGCTGTAGTCAAACAGTGGCGGTAAAACACGCGCCTGCGCACGAACAATTTCCGGTTTAGACAGCCTTTAATGAGGAGAAGAAGAAGAAGAAGACGAGGCGGACAACACTATTTACAAACAACAATGGCAAGTGGTCGTACAAAGACGCAGGACTTCTTTGTCTGGACAGACGAGCTGAGCACAGTTAGCAGCACGTATGTTGTTCTGAAACCGGCCATTGTTGTTGTGGTTGTTCCTTCTTTTTCTGCAGCTTTATTGTGTCATAGAGGCTGGCAAACCAGCTTGGAGGCGCATTACCGCCACCAAATGGCCTGGAGTGGGTTAACTGGTGGTTCTTGGCTGCGCGCGCATGCGGTTACGTCATATTTTACCCCGGAACGCTCCGATTCGCGTTAACACGGAGCTGAACATTCCAATATCAATAACATTCCACCCTGGACCCTGGTATCAAAAGTTTCCGGATTCAGGCACTCTAGGCACCGTTTCCATGTTAACAGAAGGCTAATCCGCGATGAAATCTTCCCGGAGTCGACTGAATCCAACGCCGTGTAAACGGCCCCTCAGTCACAGGGCTTTTGTTGTAATGATGTGGCTATGTTTGTGGTAAATATGGTGTATTGACTATAAACAGTCTCACAGCAATGGAAAGTTTACTAGAATTATTATTATTATTATTATTTCATATTTCAAATACCAATTATATATCAACTGAGCCCTATGAAGTATGAAGTTTGGGTGACACGTGAAGATTTGGTGAAGATTTGATCATTTTTACAATCTCTCCCTCAGAGTAGAGGGGCAAATTTGTCTTTTCTGTAATTTTCAGAACAAATGCCATAGGATTGTGCTGTGTAGTCTTACACGGTACTCGATCTTAATATGCCATGTCATCTACTTTGTGTAATTGTGTCATTAAAAAACCCCGTGACAGTGCTGTCAAACATTTCTACTCAGTAAACATTGTTTAAATGTCCCATTTATGAGTGTAATTACAGTACTACAGAGAGCATTGCACTAGCTGATGGGTTTGCATGAATGCTGTTGCGCAGGTGGCTAGGCTAGTGAGTTTTTCCTCAGTTTTTTTTATATCAATGCTTTAGGGCCTGTCTGCTCTAAAGTGTTCAGTTTCAGCCTTTGTTAACTTGCTGAGTTTATATAATCCGTTGTTTTCCTGCTGAAGAAGAAATGATTATGAGGGGTTATTGCACTAGCTGCAGGTGCAGCTTCTGACAGGTTATTGATTTCTTATAAAATGTTCATGTTTGTTATAAAATCTACATTTGATAGTAAAAAGTATTGGTATTGGATCAGCAAATCTAATCATTAAAAAAAAAATCAGATCAGAAGCAAAAAAATCCAGGTCAAGATATTACTAGTTTCTAGTTTGATTCAACAACACCAAAGGCCATCACACTCAGCCTAAGCCTCCAGAAACCAGAGAAAACTGGTGGAAAACATATAGTTTAGTTGTAACTCAACTGGAGTTGACATTATTTATATATTATTATGTTATTATTTTACTGGTTCACCCCACTTCAGATCAAATTTAGCTGAATGTAGCCCCTAAACTAAAATGAGTTTGACACCCCTATTCTAGATGAAAGAACCGAGCACCGATCCGCATGGACATCATCAGGTGGACAACGTGTCTGTACAGCAGTAAAATCAACTGGAGTGCTTTTACTTCCACCTAATAGTTACTCAGAGGACCAGTAACCGATACGTACAGGCTTTATAATCATCTGTCACCACACCCGGCAGCTTTCAGTCATAAAAACGTTAGCACACTTTAGTTAAAGCCATAAAGGATCCCATTTATTGATAACCCACATTATCTGCTCAACCGTTTCCATTGATGATGAAAGGATGAGGTTATCGGTGTTACGTCAATAAACTGAACAAGGAAAGCTGCTCATGGCAACCACTCAATACAAACAAAACACTACCACTGTAGGTTATATTTATAACATCTGATGAATATCTCAGATTCTCAGGTCATTTGGTGACCTCGAGCACAGATTTAACCCAACACACCTCAGTCTAATCTCACTGATCTAATGAATGAAATCAGCTGATGGTCTGAAGAACAGGGGAAGCAGAAGGAGCAGGTTTGCAAACCACAAACTTATAATTTTTATGTGAATTTCACCCTCCTTTCCTTCTCTAAGAAATGATTTATGACCCTATTGAACCAAAATGGACTCTTTTCCAGACTCTTGAGTGCACCGAACCAAACAGGTGCGTACCGAAATGGTTCAGTTCTGTATGTGTACCATTACAGACCTATTATTGACATGTCTGAGTCTGGGAAATGATTTATTTTACGTATTTTATCCAATGACTGACTAGATTTTTTCAAACTCTCCCACCTTCCTGCTTCAATGGATCTTTTTTATTTGTTTCAGAATATAAGATACAGAACAAACAAACAGAAATGGTCACGGGTACATTCAGTCATTTACACACTGTTTACTGTCCACATATTGAATGAAAACATCCCATTTTTCCCAATATTTTACACCCTTGTGTTGTTGTAGGTGGAGATTATAGGTCATCATTTCCATTAGATGGATGTAATTAACAATTTTTATCACCAGGGAGACAGAAGGAGGATCCTTTTTTAGCCAATATTTCTTAATATAATATAATATTATTTTATCACTGTGTATTGAGTCCTATTGTTTTATACATTTTTGTGGTTCTTGACTAACCTGTTTCTATCTAATAATTTAATCATGCTTTTAGATGTAAAGCACTTTGGGCTTCTTTATGTTGTTGTAAAAAGTGCTATATAAATAAACTTTGATTTGATTTGATTTGATTTGACTTGAATATTTGGTGGTGGTTTTTTTTGCCAGCAATAAGCAGTATTCTAAACAGATATACATCATTTTTACATAATTCCTCTGTGAGAATGCTAAAAAGCAAAGCAGCCGATAACATATCAAAATCAACACCAAAAACTCAATGCATCAATTTGATCATATTTCCCCAAAAGCCAACAATAGCAGGACAAAATCAGAATAAATGCCTCAAGTGATCCACGCTAGAGCTGAAACGATTAATCGACTCAAAGTGATCCAAAAAAAATTATCATCAAAAAAACTCACAATTCTCCTGAATCAAAGCTTTGTTTCCTTCATTTCTCTGCTGTTAAACATTGGTTCCACTGTTGTGTTTCACACGAACACTTATTGTGATGCACAGAGAAGTTTCAATTCAGGAAAACTGCAATAGAATATTTCCCTTCAATCAATCCGAGTCGATTAATCAAATCGTGAATTTTTGCATTCGCTTCAAACACCTAATCGATTAATCGGTTGCAGTTCTAATCCACACTAACCTCCAGCAAGAAAACTGAACACCAAAAAAATTTGGTTTTCGTACAGGTGTTATAAAGAAGTGGACCAGCTTCAGTGGATTTGAGGTCAGAGCAGCCTCTGCTTCGATGTGAGAAATCCATTGGAAATATCATCCTTCACAAGAAGTTACTTCAAAAAGGCGAATAAGTACAGATTCAAACGTGGTATTCAAGGGGAAAGAGCTTTCATGAGAATAAATCTCCTGATATTATCCACACTTTTTTACTGCTTAAATTTTGGGGACAGCATTGGTTCCCTTTCAGTCTTAGAGCAGCTGCATCTGAATGAAGTGGTGCAGCATAAGGTGACTAAATACTGGACCAGACCCCTGAACACGACACCAAAGCAGCTACAGGACCAAATACTGAACGTCCAGTGAGAAACGTTTTGTTGCACTGATGTTTACTGTATGAAGTAAGATAGTGTGAGTATGCTGACAGTTCACAGACACAAGTGATGGCCTTACCTGGAGGACAGAGGCAGTTGTGTGGAGCTTCTCTCGCCTCTCGGGTCTTTGGTAATCGGGCTGCAAGTTTCTGCAAGACAAGAAACAGAAGGAGGAGGTTAGAACCGAGTGGTGTTATTACAGTTGACATAGAACGGCAGAACCATTCCTATTATGGCTGAAAGGACAAAAACACTGATTCTGTGATTCACTCTGCCAGTCCAAACCTGTCAGGTCCCATCCACAGTGAGTTAACATAAGCCAAAAAAGTGATACATGATTTGAATCAGATTACAATCAGATAATCGGAATATTCAGATCTGACGCGTTTCCATGCACTTCAGAAATGCGATAATCATAACCCTGGTTTAGACGCTCCAGTCCAGTATCAGATTTCTTTTAAAGTTCGTACGTACATAATGATGATAGAGTCAAACTTCCTGTTATTGAGCCTGTTTACATGACCATAAAAATCCAATAACTGGGAGTAATCCGTTTATTGCCATAATCAGATGCAATGCGTTTATATGCACTTCAGAAAAGCGAAAAAAAAGTCAAAAAACCCTGGTTTACATGTTTCAGTCCATTATTTGATTTCTTTCAGAGTACGTACGTATGTTATGACGTACATTTCCTGTCATTTTCAAAACATCCGGTCTTGTCTTGTTGCCCATGACAACGCCTACGGTGTCAGTGTTAGCTGTCCTAATATAGGAGGAGCTGATAAGACTGCAAAATAGGCATCAATGCGCATCAAGTCACAGGTACCTTGACCTTAAATGGCAATCCCTACAGATCCTCCTTGAGTTCAGGTGAACTTTGTGCCAATTTGAGGTCATTTTGCCAAGTTGTTCTAAAAATATTGCTCATTCAATGGATGATAGACAAATTGTTAACTATAACTTGTATATAAAATTTGCCTAATGGAAAAAACAGCAATTTCGCCAAAACAATGAAAAGTCGCAATGAAAAGTTTTGCTCTTGTAAGAGGTGTTTTTTTTGGGCGTAGCAAACTTGGTATATCGTGCAAAACTGTAATGGAAAGCTCTTTTTGTGCAACTAGAGTCACATGAACAAAAAAAATAGATGTTGATGAATGTTACAACAAGAGAAGAGTTTTAAAACAAACACGGCGCGTTATGTGTGGACACACCAGGAAACCCAATCATTTTTGAATTTAGTACAAGGTAGAGGGGTAACGAGCATTCTAAATTCAAAACAGATATTTAGGTTCATCGCCATGTTTATGGAATGACTTCTCATGACTTCTCGCAATAATAAATAAACAAATCATCGCATTTGTAATTTAATGTAAAAACTGACATTATGCACTCCGGTTTTTTTCGACATTTAGCAAATATCAGTAAAATTTTGCACATATGTCCAATGGACAAGTGACTACTGACATGATCAACTTCTATTATAGAAAAGTTTCATCACTTATGTGGTTATGTATTTACTGACACCTATGTTGTTACCATGGCAACTGCTGCAGAGAGTCGTATAATGTCCGGACAAACAAATCAGGTCAGACCATTTCTAATATCAGTAAAGACAGTTTGTCCAAAAGATCTGGTTCGAAAAATATCCTGCGTGAACATAAAAGAAAAACACTAACTTTGTAGCGTTTGTGATTTGGTCTCTGTTGTGCGTTTATTCTATTTAAACCTTTTAGTGATTTCTCGAACTCTCATCAGGTGACAGTTGACCTCGTTAGATCAACAAAAGCCTGCGTGTGATCTGACCCTGAACAGAATCCTAAACAATCCGAGTACATTCTCTGCAGCATAGCAGAGGGTCCCACTGCAACACAGGAATGTCACTGTGGGCTGTTTAGAGGCTGCCGCAACAGGTGTTGAAGGGACGAAAGGGAAGGCACTAAAGGACTCTGGGTAGTAACTGTTGGTAGGCTGAGCTGAGGGTCCAAACACAAACCATCAACATGACGTTTATCTACCTCAGTGTTCTTCTGATACTGTACATCTGCATGGGACATGTACTACATAGGAGTTAGAGGTTTGGGTTTTTTTTATAAACGTATAGCAGGGGTCTCAAACATGCGGCCCGGGGGCCAAATATGGCCCGCCAAAGGTTCCAATCCAGCCCCTGGGATGTTTTTGCCAAGTGCAAAAATTCCAGTCTTAAATTGAATTAAGCAAAAAAAATTCAGCTTGAATTAAGGAAAAAAACTTGAATTAAGCAACAAAAAAAAATTAAAGCCGCAAGCAGCATCTAAAGGCCCTCGCCAAGGGCACGTCCAGTAGAAGTATGCTCATCGTTCAGCAGGTGGCGCTGTAGCCCCAAATTTTGTGTCTTCTAATGAATGGGTTTAGGCCTGGGACATTGACAATTGATTTGAGACAAATCAGTGTTCGTATGTCCGAACTGAACAAAATTTTGTATATATAAATCTGTAGGGGGTGCTATGAGCAAAAATTCAATTTGTTCCATTGAATGGGTGTAGGCCTGTGAGATGTACCACTGAGTCAAATTTGAGCCAAATCGGTGTTCGTATGTCTGAACTGATGTAATTTTCGTGAAGGTAAATTTGTAGGGGGCGCTACTGAGCGAAGTGGCAATTTCTTTTGATAAATGGGTGTAGGCCTGGGAGATTGACAACTGATTCAAATTTGAGCCAAATTGGTGTTCGCATGTCTAACGTGAAGTAATTTTCGTAAAGGTAACATTGTAGGGGGCGCTATGGCGCCGAATTTAAAATTTTTCTGATAAATGGGTGTAGGCCTGGGATATAGACGTCTGAGTCAAATTTGAGCCAAATTGGTGTTCGTATGTCCAAACTGAAGCAATTTTAATAAAAAATATTTAAAAAATTTTGTAGGGGGCGCTGTAGTGCAAAATTTCAGTTTCTTTTGATAAATAGGTGTAGGCCTTTGAGACAGATGTCTGAGTCAAATTTGAGCCAAATCGGTGTTCGTATGTCCGAACTGATGTCATTTTTGTAAATGTACATTTGTAGGGGGCGCTATAGTGCGAAATTTCAATTTCTTTTAATAAATGGGTGTAGGCCTGGGAGATGGACGTCTGAGTCAAATTTCAGCCAAATCGCTGTTCATATGTCTGAGCTGAAGCAATTTTTATGATGGTAAATTTTCAAAAAAACTTTGCAAAGTTTGCAACCTTGTCACACAAAAACGGTGATGCCGATTCAAAAAATTCGGCTAACTTTTGATGCCCCACTTCTCTAGATACTGTACACCGATTTTGAGCTCATTCGGCCAAACGGCTTAGTAGGAGATAGTTAAAATACAACTTCAGTGAAAACGCTGACTCAGCATTTTGGAAATTTCAATCCAATATGGCCGACTAAGGGTTGGTTTAGGGGCGTGGCCATAATAATATTTTTTGTTTGTCTCCTCATGATGAATCTGTCTACCGATTTTCGTGGCTCTACGACAAACTTTATGTTGGACGCGCTCCCATTGGCGCAATGCATTTCCACTTTTCAAGGGGGCGCTGCCGCAACATTTCTTTACCGACATCTACGAAACCTATATGTAAATTCAATTTCTCACACTTCTGAATTTTAGGCAAAATTTGGTGAGTTTCGTAAATGTTCAGATGGTCAAAATTGAGCTCAAAGCGCAGGAGAAAGAAAAATAAGACAAAAAAAAAAAAAATAATAAATAAATAAAAATAATAATAATCTGAGCAAGAACAATATAGCCATTTCTATGGCAACCACGTATTTGCCCTTTTTGAAAGTTCTCGAGGTCCCCCACATGTGTGTGGGGTCAGATGTCACCTGTCGTGCACTTACACACACGTGACTGACCCCGAGTGGGCGTGTCCCATTGACTCCCATTCATTCTGAGCAGGTGTAAATATACGATTTGTGCACATGTCATATACATCATCGGAAAGGTCTCAGTACCGTGAATGTGAATATGTGTGAGAGTGGCGACAGTGGCAAAAGGCGACCGCGTCACTGGCGATTTTGTCCCCATGCGCCCACTGCAGACTCAATAGGCCCTGCGCCGGCTTTACTCGGCTCGGGCCTAAAAATCAATTAAGTAAAAAAAAAAAATCTTGAATTAAGCCAAAAAAATCTCAAATTTAGCAAAAAATCTTGAATTAACAACTTCAAATTTTTTTCTTTGTTTTAGTGCAAAAAAATAACATTACATTATGAAAATATTTACATTTACAAACTATCCTGTACGAATAAAATGTGAATAACCTGAACAAATATGAACAACCTGAAACGTCTAAAGAAAATTAAGCATGATTTAAACAGTTTTCTGCCTGTTCTTCAGTGTTCAGTGTCTTTGTAGATCTGATCCATAATGCACATGGAGAAATGATAAGTTGAGGCAGAATATTGTTAAAATTGCACTAATTTTTCTTAAGAAATTTCAGTTTTTTCAGGGTATTCACATAGTTTATAAAAATAAGTATTTTCATAATTTAATGGTGTGTCTTTTGCACTGAAACAAAGACAAAAATTTGGAGTTGTCATTATTATAGGTTATTATGCTTTTATTTTACTGGTCCGGCCCACTTGGGATCAAATCGGGCTGAATGTGGCCCCTGAAAGAAAATGAGTTTGAGACCCCTGGTGTATAGACTTTTTCAATGTTGGTAAACTGTGATGATATATTTTGTGGGCGGGGCCTAACTGATAGCAGAAAGTGACAGTTGTGGCGTCAACAGTACATGGAAGCCGGTGTCAGGAGAAAAACAGAGTAATGGAAGTTCCAGAGGCCTTCTCCGAATATTTAATGGTCTGTCAACCAGAGACAAGGTGTGTTCCACAGGTAAGTTGACCATTAGCAGTGGGGTGAGATTTCCTGATCCATACTCACTGTGGGCTCAGTGGGTCATGGAGCCAATGAAATGGACCAAAGCTACAGCGGACAGACATCTGTTTATATCTGGTTGAAAAACCCAAGGCAGACAAACCCCTCCATGCCTATAACTTTGTACTTTGCGGTCACGTCCAGAATATTTAATACAAAGATTGTGTCATGGTTTTCGTGTGTTGAGGACCGTCGTGCTGCCTAGTCAGCAACAAGGACATAAAATGCAGTTTTACAAGACATGGGCGATCATCGACAAGTCGACCAACTCTGTACTGACAGACCAACTGCACTTGCATGGTTGGGGAAGTGTTGTTTAAAGGACATTAAAACAATGTTAGTTACTGCTGATTCAGTCAGTTTCATCAGTCCAGTCCGTCCGTTTAATGCAGGGGTGTCAAACTCATTTTAGTTCAGTTCCACATTCAGCTAAATTTGATCTGCAGTGGACCAAACCAGTAAAAATAATAACATAATAATATATAAATAATGTCAACTCCAAATTTTTCTCTATGTTTAGAGCAAAAAAAAAGTAAATTTACATTATGAGAAGGTTTACATCTACAAAATATCCTTTCAAAAGATGTGAATAACATGAACAAACTGAAAAAATAAGTGTAATTTTAACAATATTCTGCCTCAGTTTTTCATTTCCACATGTACATTATAACGTACAGATCACAGTGGATCTACAAACACACAAAACATTTAGTAACAGGCAGAATCTTGTTAAAATTGTACTAAAGACATTTCAAGTTATTCAGATTTTTTGCTAAATTAAACTTTGTTTTAGTGTAAATACATGAAAATATTTACAATTACAAGGAGAAAAATTTGGAGTTGTCATTATTTCTATGTTACTATGATCGTATTTTACTGGTCCCGCCCACTTGAGATTGAATTGGTCTGAATGTGGAACCTGAAATGAAAGGATTGTCAATATCTTCTGTGTAATTTTTGCTTTTCTCAAATTCATCCCAAGGGCCGGACTGGACCCTTTCTTTGGTGGGCCAGATTTGGCCCCCGGGCCGCATGTTTGACACCTGTGGTTTAATGACTTCAACCATAAGCGTCTACTGTTTGACTCAAATAGCATATTCAATGATGGTATTCGGTAAAAGTGAGGGCTGCTTGTTTAGCATTTCTTTTCTGACAACCTACAGCACAAGACATTTGTCCTCCTCTTTTCTCTCTATTCTCTCCAATATCTGAATTTATCTCCATTGATAAACAGTGTTACCAGATTGCGTGTGCAACTGCAGCGACGTAGACCATGACGTCGACTCCAAAGTGCTCTATTGTCTTAAGCTGAAAATAGCTGCTGAAGCGTGGTTCTGAGAAAGGTCAAATATCTGGATATACATGCTCAGGGGTCCATATTAGAGTGTGTTGGAGGAAGCAGCATTGTGATGGCATTGCTTGGGAATTATTTTCCAATTTTGTTCAACCCATTCCTTTAAAGTGGTACAGAGACCGAACTGCTGATGCCATTATTCAGTCAGGGCTGTAATAAACCACAATTCAGACATATTTAGACTGCCTGTCAGGAGAAAAACAGAGCAGACAAAAACTCTGAAAAAAAATACAAACTCGAATCCCATATATCTACACTATATGGACATTTAGCTGCTAATTTAACCTCTTAATATCTACCAGTGACCAGTTTTAAGGCTGAGGTTAGCATTTGAGGTCCATTTGAGCTATGTTTAAACTGATTTAGTTACAGTTGAGTTTCACCCATATGTTAAACACAGGAACTAGAAAATGTTCCCTTTTGATATATGCTTTGCTTTACATTTCTTCTGCTATCCCACCACTAACCCTAAGGTAGAGTTAAGGTTAGTCTGACATGAAGTGGCTGAAATCCAGAGCCCATAACCACCTAACTGATAACTGTCTGGTTAAAAGTGTAGGAAGATTTAGCAGTAGTGGTCAGATTGGCTTTTGTTTTGACTTTTCTAATGCACATCAAGTCAGTCACCAGAGGTTTGTAAAAGCTTTTCAGTTTAAAACATGTCAAGGTCCAAAGAAATACGAAAGCTCAAGTGAAAGCCAATGTTAATAAAAGTGTAAAATCGTCTTAAAATAAATGCACGTCTTACTGCTTTCTGTGGTATTTCACTCTATTAAAAATCTATATGGCTCAAAATAACAAAAGATTCCAATGTTAAGTGCCTCTTGTCAGTCAAAACTTTTATA
>NW_021941445.1:0-2500 GCF_902148855.1 Sphaeramia orbicularis | reverse complement strand
TCAAGGACTGACTGAGCCTTCTTCAGAGCCCGCCTTCTGGTACAACACAGTCAGGTCAGTGAGTGTGGTGCCAGCAATTCGGCTACACACTTTAGTGATGCCCTGCAACCTGTTCCTGTTTTGAAGGGTAAGCAGCCCATACCAGCTGATTAAAGAAAAAGGTCAGCACAGACTCAATGAACAAGAATAAAACATTTTCATAAAAGTGTTATCCACTTTGAAAACTGCAAAGCTTACGGTAAAAATACATCCTCTGATGAGCTTTTTCACATACGGCATCCACCTGAAACTTGAATGTTAGCCTATGGTCCAGCACATATCAGATTCAGGACCACATATGAAAGTGGCCTGGGTCAGATTTGAAAAAATCAGATTAGTGCTGTTCAAACTGTCTTTAACAGATCAGATACAGGTCACATATGGGTGTAAAAATCAGATTTGGGCCAAATTTGTCTGCAATCTGAATGCAGCCTTAGTTAAAGGATTCTGTCTGGGTCCTAATGGGACTGGTAGAATAATAAGGACTATGTGCTGCTGGAACAGGGCATATTTTCCAAAACAGAGGAAACTGCCATCATTGGAGCAGACAGGGAGGTGGATTCTGGACAGTGTTGGCTACAAGTACCACAGGCAGACGTTGAACTCGCTCTGCAAAAGCCCACATCTGTGCTCATGTCCATTTATAATAACTATTTATACATGCAGAGTTAAACAAAGAGGCGGCTGCGTCGCCCCAGGCCTGATCCTAGACTATCTTCCTCTGTGGGCCCCGTGGAGGAGCCCCAGAGCCAGACAGAGACCCCAGGAGGGGCTCCAAACCCAAAAACATCCAACTGAATGGGTTCCAAGGTTTAATAGTTTTGGATTTTTCATTATAGTTCAGTTTTACTTAGCTTTGACTTTTTTTTTTTTCCTAATTCAGTTAGTTTTAATTCATTTTAGAGCAGGTTTGCTTGTTTTTATTCATTTTTGTATTTTCTAAATGCTTAGTTTTAGTTTAATTTTAGTTTTCTCATATCTTTTTATCTTTTTCGCCGTTGTATTCACATAAATCCCGTTAAAGGACTCTGCTGCTTTCTCCCACTTTAGTCTCCATGTTTCCAGGTAGAGTGGGGACCAGAAGATGACTCTAAACCACAAGTAATGAGAAGTGATGGACCGTTTAAGTGTTGTATGGTGCCGCTAGTTAAAATTTGCTCAAGGGAAATAAATCGACTTCATATCAATCCGACACTGACAAAAAACAAAAACGAAGGGAATTTTATCCATAATTTTTATAAGTTTTAGTTGGGTTTGTAAGAACACAATACAGTTTCAGTTAGTTACGTTTTTCTTTTAATTATAGTTTTTTATTTATTTCAGTAACGAAAATGTTTTACATTCTAGTTTCACCATTTCGTTAGTTTTCTTTAAACGATAATAACCTTATGTTTATTTGTGCCGCCCACTCTGGTCTTTTCTTGTTACTTTGGGCACAGGGTTTTTAATGGGTTTGATTCTGCCTCATTAAAAACAACTTGGTTTCAACAAAGAAGTAAACTGACAAAGAACGAAACAAAATAAATCTAATGCTGTAAATGCTGAAAATATGCTGTAATGCTGAAAATATGTTCTTTTGAATTATACTCTTGCCTCTGGTGTTCTTCGTAAATATGTTTCACGTCGTAACAAGCTGTCAGAAAATCGGAGTAAAAAGTCTGATATTTGCCTTTGAGTTGTCGTGCATGTATGTATGAAGCTGTAAAAAAAAAAAAAAAAAAAAAATGGAAATACTCAAGTACAGTACAAGTATCTTGCATTTGTATTAAAATACTGCTTTACTCATTTTAGTCCAGGGCCACATACAGCACAATGGGATCTCAAGCGGGTCACACCAGTAAAATAAAAGGCATCAGAACTTTACACACTTAATACAAAGTTTTCACTTTGTTTATGTGTGCAAAAAAGTCCAACTGCACTATGAAAATAGGAATAACCTCGAAAACTATATACAACTGGACATGTGTTAAGAAAAATAAGTGCAATTTAAAGAATATTATGTCTCATCTTATTATCAACACAACTCATGGATCACACTGAATCTATTATTTTGATGAAATTTAACTTTTTTTAAAAGACATTTCAGGTTGGTCATATTTGTTCAGGGTATTCACATGTTATTTTGTGTAGTTTGTGTTTTCATGAACAATAATAACCTTGATGGGTTCTACAGCCGAACTCCAGAGCTACAATGGTCTTCTTCACTGGACTCCATGAAGAAGTTCTAGAACTAGAGCAATGGTCATGATTGGAGCCCATGAAGGAGGTCCAGATCAGCACAGATCGTCTTCATGTGAACCCTGGGAGGAGCTCATCCTGTTCACTGGGCTCACAATGCTGGGCTTTTTTTTCTTTTTGGCTCCATCAGACAACATGTTGTAGTTTTAAAAGACCTGCTCCATCTGTGATCCTCTTCTAACCTCTCTCCTATTTGTTTCCCCTTTAAAGTGTTGAGCTCTGA
>NW_021941444.1:612198-637111 GCF_902148855.1 Sphaeramia orbicularis | reverse complement strand
TTGGACAAATGTATGTGGACAAAAATCTGTGGACAAACGTATGTGGACAAAAGTCTGTGGACAACGTATGTGGACAAACATATGTGGGCAAAAGTCTGTGGACAAAGTCTGTGGACCAAACGTATGTGGGCAAAGTCTGTGGACAAATGTATGTGGACAAACGTATGTGGATCAAAAATCTGTGGACAAACGTATGTGGGCAAAAGTCTGTGGACAAACGTATGGGACAAACGTATGTGGACAAAAATCTGTGGACAAACGTATGTGGGCAAAATGTCTGTGGACAAACGTATGTGGGCAAAAGTCTGTGGACAAAAGTCTGTGGACAAACGTATGTGGGCAAAAGTCTGTGGACAAACGTATGTGGACAAAAGGCTGTGGACAAACGTATGTGGGCAAAAGTCTGTGGACAAACGATGTGGACAAAAGTCTGTGGACAAACGTATGTGGACAAAAATCTGTGGACAAACGTATAGTGGGCAAAAGTCTGTGGACAAACGTATGTGGGCAAAAGTCTGTGGACAAAAGTCTGTGGACAAACTTATGTGGGGCAAAAGTCTGTGGACAAACGTATGTGGACAAACGTATGTGACAAAATCTGTGGACAAAAGTCTGTGACAAACGTATGTGGACAAACGTATGTGGACAAAATCTGTGGACAAAACGTATGTGGGCAAAAGTCTGTGGACAAACGTATGTGGACAAAACGTATGTGGGACAAAAGTCTGTGGACAAAAGTCTGTGGACAAACGTATGTGGGCAAAAGTCTGTGGACAAACCGTAGTGTGGACAAAAGTCTGTGGACAACGTATGTGGACAAAAGTCTGTGGACAAACGTATGTGGACAAAAATCTGTGGACAAACGTATGTGGGCAAAAGTCTGTGGACAAACGTATGTGGGCAAAGTCCTGTGGACAAAGTCTGTGGACAAACGTATGTGGGCAAAAGTCTGTGGACAAACGTATGTGGACAAATGTATGTGGACAAAAGTCTGTGGACAAATGTATGTGGACAAAAAGTCTGTGGACAAACGTATGTGGACAAAAATCTGTGGACAAAAGTCTGTGGACAAACGTACGTGGGCAAAAGTCTGTGGACAAACGTATGTGGCAAAAGTCTGTGGACAAAAGTCTGTGGACAAACGTATGTGGGCAAAAGTCTGTGGACAACGTATGTGGACAAAAGTCTGTGGACAAACGTATGTGGGCAAAAGTCTGTGGACAAAAGTCTGTGGACAAAACGTATGTGGGCAAAAGTCTGTGGACAAACGTATGTGGACAAAAGTCTGTGGACAAACGTATGTGGACAAAAATCTGTGGACAAACGTATGTGGGCAAAAGTCTGTGGACAAACGTATGTGGACAAAAGTCTGGACAAACGTATGTGGACAAATGTATGTGGACAAAAGTCTGTGGACAAATGTATGTGGACAAGTGTATGTGGACAAAAGTCTGTGGACAAACGTCTGTGGACAAACGTATGTGGACAAAAGTCTGTGGACAAGCGTATGTGGACAAAAGTCTGATGGACAAAAGTCTGTGGACAAACGTACGTGACAAAAGTCTGTGGACAAACGTATGTGGACAGCGTATGTGGACAAAAGTCTGTGGACAAACGTCTGTGGACAACGTATGTGGGACAAAAGTCTGTGGACAAGCGTATGTGACAAAAGTCTGTGGACAAAAGTCTGTGGACAAACGTACGTGGACAAAAGTCTGTGGACAAACGTATGTGGACAAAAGTCTGTGGACAAACGTATGTGGACAAATGTATGTGGACAAAAGTCTGTGGACAAACGTACGTGGACAAAAGTCTGTGGACAAACATACATGGACAAAAGTCTGTGGACAAGCATATGTGGACAAACGTATGTGGACAAACGTACGTGGACAAAAGTCTGTGGACAAACGTATGTGGACAAAAGTCTGTGGACAAACGTACGTGGGCAAAAGTCTGTGGACAAACGTACGTGGGCAAAAGTCTGTGGACAAACGTATGTGGGCAAAAGTCTGTGGACAAAAGTCTGTGGACAAACGTATGTGGGCAAAAGTCTGTGGACAACGTATGTGGACAAAAGTCTGTGGACAAACGTATGTGGGCAAAAGTCTGTGGACAACGTATGTGGCAAAAGTCTGTGGACAAAAGTCTGTGGACAAACGTATGTGGGCAAAAGTCTGTGGACAAACGTATGTGGACAAATGTATGTGGCAAAGTCTGTGGACAAACGTATGTGGACAAAAATCTGTGACAAAACGTATGTGGGCAAAAGTCTGTGGACAAAAGTCTGTGGACAAACGTATGTGGACAAAAATCTGTGGACAAACGTATGTGGGCAAAAGTCTGTGGACAAACGTATGTGGACAAGCGTATGTGGACAAAAGTCTGTGGACAAACGTATGTGGACAAAAGTCTGTGGACAAGCGTATGTGGACAAAAGTCTGTGGACAAATGTGTGTGGACAAGCGTATGTGGACAAAAGTCTGTGGACAAACGTATGTGGGCAAAAGTCTGTGGACAAACGTATGTGGGCAAAAGTCTGTGGACAAACGTATGTGGACAAATGTATGTGGACAAAAGTCTGTGGACAAACGTATGTGGACAAAAGTCTGTGGACAAGCGTATGTGGACAAAAGTCTGTGGACAAATGTGTGTGGACAAGCGTATGTGGACAAAAGTCTGTGGACAAACGTATGTGGGCAAAAGTCTGTGGACAAACGTATGTGGACAAATGTATGTGGACAAAAGTCTGTGGACAAATGTATGTGGACAAAAATCTGTGGACAAACGTATGTGGGCAAAAGTCTGTGGACAAAAGTCTGTGGACAAACGTATGTGGACAAAAATCTGTGGACAAACGTATGTGGACAAAAGTCTGTGGACAAACGTATGTGGACAAGCGTATGTGGACAAAAGTCTGTGGACAAAAGTCTGTGGACAAACGTATGTGGACAAAAGTCTGTGGACAAGCGTATGTGGACAAAAGTCTGTGGACAAAAGTCTGTGGACAAACATACATGGACAAAAGTCTGTGGACAAGCATATGTGGACAAACGTATGTGGACAAACGTACGTGGACAAAAGTCTGTGGACAAACGTACGTGGGCAAAAATCTGTGGACAAAAGTCTGTGGACAAACGTATGTGGGCAAAAGTCTGTGGACAAAAGTCTGTGGACAAAAGTCTGTGGACAAACGTATGTGGGCAAAAGTCTGTGGACAAACGTATGTGGACAAATGTATGTGGACAAAAGTCTGTGGACAAACGTATGTGGACAAAAATCTGTGGACAAACGTATGTGGGCAAAAGTCTGTGGACAAAAGTCTGTGGACAAACGTATGTGGACAAAAATCTGTGGACAAACGTATGTGGGCAAAAGTCTGTGGACAAACGTATGTGGACAAAAGTCTGTGGACAAACGTATGTGGACAAGCGTATGTGGACAAAAGTCTGTGGACAAAAGTCTGTGGACAAACGTATGTGGACAAAGTCTGTGGACAAGCGTATGTGGACAAAAGTCTGTGGACAAAAGTCTGTGGACAAACATACATGGACAAAAGTCTGTGGACAAACGTATGTGGGCAAAAGTCTGTGGACAAACGTATGTGGACAAAAGTCTGTGGACAAATGTATGTGGACAAATGTATGTGGACAAAAGTCTGTGGACAAACGTATGTGGACAAAAATCTGTGGACAAACGTATGTGGGCAAAAGTCTGTGGACAAAAGTCTGTGGACAAACGTATGTGGACAAAAATCTGTGGACAAACGTATGTGGGCAAAAGTCTGTGGACAAACGTATGTGGACAAAAGTCTGTGGACAAACATATGCGGACAAGCGTATGTGGACAAAAGTCTGTGGACAAAAGTCTGTGGACAAACGTATGTGGACAAAAGTCTGTGGACAAACGTATGTGGACAAAAGTCTGTGGACAAACGTATGTGGACAAAAGTCTGTGGACAAACGTATGTGGACAAAAGTCTGGACAAAAGTCTGTGGACAAACGTATGTGGACAAAAGTCTGTGACAAACGTATGTGGACAAAAGTCTGTGGACAAACGTACGTGGACAAAAGTCTGTGGACCAACGTACGTGGACAAAAGTCTGTGGACAAGCGTATGTGGACAAAAGTCTGTGGACAAACGTATCTGGACAAAAGTCTGTGGACAAACGTATCTGGACAAAAGTATGTGGACATGTTGGATTCAGGTGTTTGTTTTCTAACAAACCATAACAACTAGTGTCAGAATATAGTTTAATATTATGGGATACATATCAGTGCATTGGTTCATTTGGTTTAATTATTATCTTTGTTTCTAAAATGATTCACAGATATTTTGGTCTGAACTTATATCAGCATTTGTTTAGTTTTTTTTATCCATGACTCTGATTTTCAATGTTCTTCCTCTAAATAGCTCTAATATTTTTCCTCGCTCTGACTGTAAATAATAATTTTCTTCGATAACTAACCATCTACTTTATGAACATCTCCCTTAAACTTTAAGGAAGTATTGATGTTTTTATCTTAAATCCTCCTGAACAGGACATCTGACAGCTGGAGACATGATGTGTCCACATATTTATGTCCATATAGTTTAGAAACATCAATATTCACTCTAGTTTAATGGTAAATTTTTCTTTCTCAGTCAGATGTGATGAAAGTAGATGGAAATTATTATTACAGTCAGAGCAGGAAAAATATTAGAAATTTAGAGGAAGAACACTGAAAAGAGAGTCATGGACAAAAAGAAAACTGAATCAGTGTTGAGAGAATTGAAGTCCAAACCATCTGTGAGTCATTTTAGAAACAAAGATAATAATTTAAACCAAATGTGATGGTTAATTAGAGTTGAAAATTATTATTTACAGTCAGAACAGGAAAAAATTGTTGTAGAAATTTAGAGGAAGAACATTTAAAATCAGTCATGGATAAAAAATAAACAAACAAATAAATAAATAAATGTTGAGAGAAATGAAGTCCAAACCATCTGTGAGTCATTTTGGAAACAACGATAACAATTTAAACCAAATGTGATGGTTAATTAGGGTTGAAAATGATCCTTTACAATCACATCTGATGACCATGAACAGATAAAGAACTGTATTTTACACCAGTTCTTTCCATGTATTGATAGTTTTAGTGGATCAGCAGGTGTTAAACAGTTTAGATCAGTAGGTGGTTTTGGTTTTTGGCTTTATATTTGGGTTTTTAAGGGTTCATGTGGACGTGTCGGCGCTTTTTATTCTAGTTCATCAGCTCAGTTCTCAGTTGGATTTCCCTCTTAAACTCCCTCCTGCTTCGGTTTCGGCGGCGCCGGCGTTCGTTTGAGTTATGACCGACATCGACATTGGACTGTACGGCTGAAATATGACAGCGTTTAGAGTGGGTGAAATATTTATGAAGCTGAATGAATGTGAGCTTCAAACTGTATTTGATCCATGATTAGAACAGGAGGAACTAGAAGCACTCAGAGAGCGCAGACCTCCGCCAAGGCTGATCAGTGGCCCCCCCCCGTGGGCCCCCCCACCCCTGATCACCACCAAAATTTAATCATTTCTTCCTTATCCCATTTCCAACAAACCCTGAAAATTTCATCCAAATCTGTCCAGAACTTTTGATTTATGTTGCACACTAACGGACAGACAAACAAACAAACAAACAGACAAACAGACAAACAAACAGACAAACAAACCCTGGCAAAAACAGAACCTCCTTGTCGGAGGTAACCAGAGAGAAGAAAAACAAAAACAAAAGAAAGCACAGGGGGTTAGTGGGCGGAGTTTAAAGACCATAACGGCGAGTGGTGGAGGAGGATGGCGTTAAGTGACCCAATGCTGGTGTGTGTGTGTGTGTGTGTGTGTGTGTGTGTGTGGTCTCTTTCCATCTGTTCTGTAAAGGCTTCAGTCTAGTTGAATACCTGACATCCATCTGCTGGTGGTTTTCTTCGTGTTGTCTCACAGTCGTTCACGCACAAACTTTGACACTGGGAAGAAAACACACACACACACACACACACACACATTTGAAGCCTGTGATCCAGTTGTGTCTGTTGTAGGTAATAATCACTGTGTGGGTTTTAGGTGTTTTATTCCCTCCGCCAGGAGGTGTTGTGATCACTTTGCTTTGTGTGTTTGTGTGTTTGTTTGTGTGTTTGTTTGTTTGTTCTCATCTTCAGTGTAAAACTCTTCCACCCATCTTTCCCAGATCTTCCCCACAGATAGGCCTAGGCCCTGGGACCAACCCAGTCCATTTTGGTCCCAGTAGGACAAAGTTCAAGGTCATAGCAAGGTCACAACATCTACAGATTTCCATCTGTCATCACTGACACATTTTCCAAAATTCATCCAAATTCTAAACGACTCCGATTCTCCTCCAGTTGGATCCACCTGTAGCTTAGAACAGTCTCTTGTATGTGGAACTAAATTGTCCACATCCACTGTGGAATGTGGACTCTGTGGACATTTACACTGAACACTGAAAATCCCATTTCCCACACATTTAAATTAGAACTCAACTAATATTGATGTGAATTGAATCTAATTGGACAGACACATGACTGGGACCAGATTCAACTGTTTGTGTGTATGGAACAACCTGGAAACTGTTGGATTTAAACAGAAACAGTGGATCCACACATGCACAGAGTTCAGGGGGAAGGAGGAGCTCTGAGTTCTGAACACTGGTTCTACTTGAATCTGTTCAGAAAATGCATCTGCACTTCCTGTTTCACCTTTTGTTTCACTTTCTGTTTTACTTCCCATGATTCTGTGGCTCTAAGGTATTTCCTCAGGTGTTTCATTCATCCTTTATAGACGACTGTTAGAGCTAGGGATGTCCTGATCTGATCTACAGATCAGTATCAGCTGCTGACCTGGCATTTTTAGAGGACTGGATTAGATTTAGTCATGAGACCAAACGTCCCACCCCTCAAATTAAAGTTTCTGAAGGTAGTGAAAAGCTGTACAACAGCGGGAGGTGTAGAGGAACTAGTAAAGCAACTAAGTTTCACTTTCACTCTGTGCTTGGACTCATTCTGAGGTCCGGTTGTGATGTGTGAGTCGGGTTTTTTTCAACCCATGGGGCTTTTGTGGAATTATTTGACCCGACCCAACCCGCAAATAAACTGACATTCTTTTGACCTGACCCTGAGTAACCCTCTTCACATCACTAACATACGGCACCGAACGTACCCCCATAGAAAAGCTGGACGGACCTGTCCAGACACACTACAGCCGTGGAAAATAGAAGGATCTGTCCACAGTCTGAATTTGGAAAGTGTTAAAATGATGCTAAAGTTCTTCAGAGTCAAAGGTGTCCTAGTTTTGGTTCAGGTTCCACATTCAGACCAACTGGGATCTACAGTCAAAGAATAGAAGAAGAACCTGCAAATAATGACTAAGAATTTAAGTCAAAATTTCATTTTAAAAGTCGGTATCAGATCAGTATCGGATCAGTATCGGCAAAACTAACCCTAAAAAATCGGATGAGAAGCAAAAAAAATCCAGATCAGGACATCACTAATTAGAACAGCCTCAATGATTAATTAACTGTGACGTTTAAAACCACAATCAATCATAACACCGTGAGCCTAGTTGGTAATTCTTCTAACCCTTTAAATCTGATGTGTCATGGCTGACACGGTCTGCACATGTGCAGTTTGGACTGAAGGGGGGGGGGGTGTCAGTGTCCAGCAGAATGTGATGTCAAAGGCAAATGTCCATCAAACTTCATCCAGACTTTATGGACTCCTTGTGTAACGACGCTTACTTCCTGCAGGACAATTCCAACCTGGAGAAGTTTCCGCTGGTCCAGTATGAGAACTCCTGCTACCTGTTGAGGATCCTGGAGGAACTCCTGCTGAAGCTGGAGGATCCGGAGAAGGTGGATCTGGAGTCACAGATGAACGAGCTCCTGGACCATTTCAGACCACGGGTTTTCCAGCTGTCGGAGGAGTTCAGCCTGTTCTCCATGTACCTGTGGAAGGTCCTGAACCTGCTCAGACCTGGTCCCACACCTGGACCCAACAGACAGGACCACCATTGAACACTGTGGACGTTCAGATGTTCAAGCAGCGTCCAGAGGATCTGAGGACCAGCAGAAGACTCCACAGGTCCATGTTCTGCTGTGGTTCTAGACTCCACAGGTCCGTGTTCTGCTGTAGTTCTAGACTCCACAGGTCCATGTTCTGCTGTAGTTCTAGACTCCACAGGTCCGTGTTCTGCTGTAGTTCTAGACTCCACAGGTCCGTGTTCTGCTGTAGTTCTAGACTCCACAGGTCCATGTTCTGCTGTAGTTCTAGACTCCACAGGTCCGTGTTCTGCTGTGGTTCTAGACTCCACAGGTCCGTGTTCTGCTGTGGTTCTAGACTCCACAGGTCCGTGTTCTGCTGTGGTTCTAGACTCCACAGGTCCGTGTTCTGCTGTAGTTCTAGACTCCACAGGTCCGTGTTCTGCTGTAGTTCTAGACTCCACAGGTCCATGTTCTGCTGTAGTTCTAGACTCCACAGGTCCATGTTCTGCTGTAGTTCTAGACTCCACAGGTCCATGTTCTGCTGTGGTTGAATCAGATGTTGGATCCACAGGTGGAACGTCAGTGGTCAGAGGTCATGTTCTCCTTTCAAAGCCTGTGTTTGGTTCATAAATGGTGTTTCCAAACCCTCGGTTCTTTCTGTGCGTTCTTGCTGAAGCTCCAGACCTGGTTCCGTTTGGGCAGTAGATCAAACAGCACAGGCTGTGCAGACGTTCTGCACACTTTAGTCACATCTGGGCTTTGTCTTCTTCTGGGAAACGATTAGAAGTATTAAAACAAACAGAAAGCGAGGAATTCAGTCCAAAACAACCTGGAAAAGCTGCGACAGACGGTGGAAAAGTCTGGAAAACTACAGGACGTGACAATAGTGACTTTTATTTATTTTATTTATTGCACATCAAAAAAAATGTAAGAACCACTTTTCATGCAAGTAACACCATTGTGCAGGAGAGGATAGAAGCCACAAAAGGCTTTCAGAAATACCTCCTCAGAAATAAACAGAACATGGGGAAATAGAAGAAAGAACAAAAAAGAATAAAAAATACGATAGAAATTGTTTGGATTTTTCATGTTTGTGAAATAATAGAAATACAAATTAAATGTACAGCCTTACATTATTTCCATAAAGTACAGTCCTTTTCAGGTGGTTTTTAAATAATGATTAAGAAGATGTTGAGTGAAGTTCAGGTCGTACATTATTCCAAAGATGTGGTCCACCATATGTGCAAAAATGTACCGATATTTCCTAAATGTGTTCCGAGCAGAAGTGTGTCCTGTTGGTTTGTCCGTTCAGTGCCTGCTGTGCTGCTCAGTTTCTTTCTTGTGTTCGACGTCAGTGTCAGTTCTTCCATGAATGTGTGTTGGTTTGAATCCTGAATGCTGCCTCCTCCTCTGTCTGCTCATCAGCTTTTCTGCTGAGTTCCCCCACACACACACACACACACACACACACACACACACACACACACACACACGTTTGGGAAAAGCTCTTCTTCTCTTGTTCGAACATCCAGGGTTTTTTGTTCATGTGACTCTAGTTGTGTTAAAAGGTCTTTTCATTGCAGTTTTGCACAATATACCAATTTAGCGACGCCTGAAAAACCACCTCTCACGAGTGCAAAAACTTTTCATCAAAAAAACAACAGTTCTGGCGAAATTACCATTTTTCCATTAGATAATTTTTTTATGCGCAAGTTATATTCATTATTTTATCATATTATTTTATCATTTTATCATATTTTATCACTTCTTTTCTTTGACTCTGACAGTTGTTTCTTTCTGGCTCTCATCCTCGCTTGGCCTTTTCTGACTCACTACTCCCTCTAGTGGTCTCATAAATCCCATAATCTGACATGTCTGTCCGACCCAGTACAGTCACGCCTTTGGCAGAACTTCACAGATGTTTGTCATAAACACTGCTGAGGATCATTTGTGGTGTTTTTTATCATATTGAACAGTAGAAATCCGTCATATCAGCGCTTGGAGGAATTGGACTTGTGTTTGAAACCAGGACACAGAGGACAAACCCAGACAGATGTGATAAAACATGGGGATTTTTCTGGTGTTCAGTTTTAAATCTCTGATCACTGATGTTCTGACGGTGTGTCTGACATCACACCTCTTTGAGTTTTTGTGTTTTCTGCTCAACTGGAGTCTTTTTTTTCCAACCGAGGCGTTGAAAACAGCGTTAACTGAGTCCAGGAAGTTGAATCAATCAACAGTCCCGACGCTGCGTTTAACGGATCTTGTGTTTACATCAGTTTTTTGCTAATGATCAGCGCTTGTTAGCGGTCTGTTGTTCACTCTGTCCTCAGGGTGGACGCTCTGTCGGCGGCCTGTGTAATAATAACCCAGGCGTTGAGCGCCGTTTCCTGGTTGGCTGTGATTGGCCCAGAGGCCGGTGGGCCCGCCGGCGCTGATAACCATCGCTTCTATTGTGTGGCTTTGGTCTGTGAACCTCCGTCTGCCATCTCCTCATCTTTCATATCCTGTCCAGAGCCGAGCGGGGATCGGCAGCGCCATAAAAAATCCAAATGGAGCGTTTGGACGTGCGGCAGCGGTTAATGCGACTCAGCGTGCGTTGGATTGACGGGGAGCGGCCGGACGGATCATCGACCAACCACGGAATTTATGAACAAACTGTGTTCATGCATTCATCATCTGAGGAAGAGGAGACGGTTCATCACAGAGGACGGATGTGGACCAGGGGGGTCCAGTGTACGGTCTGTGGACCAGGGGGGTCCAGTGTACGGTCTGTGGACCAGGGGGGTCCAATGTACGGTCTGTGGACCAGGGGGGTCCAATGTACGGCCTGTGGACCAGGGGGGTCCAGTGTACGGTCTGTGGACCAGGGGGGTCCAATGTACGGTCTGTGGACCAGGGGGGTCCAATGTACGGCCTGTGGACCAGGGGGGTCCAGTGTACGGTCTGTGGACCAGGGGGGTCCAGTGTACGGTCTGTGGACCAGGGGGGTCCAATGTACGGCCTGTGGACCAGGGGGGTCCAGTGTACGGTCTGTGGACCAGGGGGGTCCAATGTACGGCCTGTGGACCAGGGGGGTCCAGTGTACGGTCTGTGGACCAGGGGGGTCCAGTGTACGGTCTGTGGACCAGGGGGGTCCAATGTACGGCCTGTGGACCAGGGGGGTCCAGTGTACGGTCTGTGGACCAATATGAACATAAATAAAAATACAAACAGAAGAACCAATAAATAATGACGACTGATGTTGTCATTGGTTTAATGTGAAAAATCAGAATCTGAATACTTTATTGATACTTTATTGATACTTTATTAATTCCAGGGGAAAATATGATGTTACAGTTGCTCCATTCAAGTATAATAAAAAATAGCAAGAAAGGTCTTTATGTATGTGTGTGTGTGTGTATATATATATATATGTGTATATATATATATATATATATATATATATATATACACACACACACACACACACACACAGGGTGGGGAAGCAAAATGTACAATATTTTGAGGCAGGGATTGAAAGACAGTGTATGACCAATTAGTTTATTGAAAGTCATGAGAATTTATTTTCCACAAGAAAATGTCCATAATAGAAAATGTTTTTATTCTGTGTGTCCTCCTTCTTTCTCAATAACTGCCTTCACACGCTTCCTGAAACTTGCACAAGTGTTCCTCAAATATTGGGGTGACAACTTCTCCCATTCTTCTTTAATAGTATCTTCCAGACTTTCTGGTAATAGTTTTGCTCATAGTCATTCTCTTCTTTCCATTCTAAACAGTCTTTATGGACACTCCAACTATTTTTGAAATCTCCTTTGGTGTGACGAGTGCATTCAGCAAATCACACACTCTTTGACGTTTGCTTTCCTGATTACTCATATGGGCAGAAGTTTGTGAAAAGGTATGGATAATAGTGTTAGGTATGATTATGACATCAGTATATGTTTGGGTTCAAAACAACTGACGTAGTGTCTGCTGAGAAAAAACAACTACATGTTCAGTGTACATTTGGCTTCCACACCCTGTGTGTGTGTATATATATATATATATATATATATATATATATATATATATATATATATATATATATATATATATATATATGCACACACATACATATGTCTGATCGTAGTCCACAGTTTAAAATGAGATCTTCACCTAAACAGGTTCCTTCCAGATGCTGTTTCCATCTTCTCTGGTCGGACCAGACTGGACTGATTTACAGCAGACTTGCGTTACCAAGACAACAACACACCGACCAGCACAGTTTAGTAGAAAGAAGTCAGATGAACAAGTGAGGAGTCAGATCTGTCCTTTGAACTAAAAAAAGGGATTTCTTGGATTTATTTTCTTTGTTTTCTTCATTATTTTCTTCATTTTTAGCTCACCAGCCGACAGGTCGTAAACTACTGTCGTCATCCAGCGTCTGTCGTCCGTTACAAAAATTTCAATCGTCTTCTTGTCCGAAACTACAATTCTGATTGACTTCAGACTTGGTCTACAGCTTCTGTATGATGATGTCAACACAAGGGATTGAAATTATTTGGATCTGGATCTGATTCTGGATTTGGTGCCACTTTGAAAAATGTTCCCATTCTAACAGATAGGAAGTGGATTGATCCAATAAATCAGTATCAATGATATCAAGTGTGAATTTGAATTTTGTACAGATCTGATTGAATATGACCAAAACATTTTTATTCATTTTTGTTTATTTCATTTGTAATTTTCATTTTCTTGAATTTTCTATTCCTTTTTGTTTGTTTTGTTTGTGATTTTGTTCATTTTCCTGATTTTTTAAAATTCATTTATGTTCATTTTGTTTGTGATTTTGTTCATTTTCTTGATTTTTTTATTCATTTTTTTTCATTTTGTTTGGGATTTTGTTCATTTTCTTGATCATTTTATTCCTTTTGTTTTATATTTTGTTCATTTTCTGATTATTTTATTCCTTTTCTTTTATATTTTGGTCATTTTTATGATGATTTCATTCATTTTTGTTCATTTTGTTTTGATTTTGGTCATTTTCTTTACTATTTTATTAATTTTAGTTCATTTTTTGCTAATTTTATTACTGTCTGTATATATATGTGTATATATATATATATATATATATATATATATATATATATATATATAATTTTTTTTTTTTTTTTTCCATTTTCTTGAGTCTTGTTCATTTTCTTGAATTAAACCTATTTTGACTTGTTTTTGTTTATATTTGTAGTGTTTGTTCAGGTCAGTTCTTCTTCAGTCCCAGTAAATCTGATGTAAATGTTGAACCTTGGACCAGGTGCAGCTCTCAGAGGTCAGAGGTCATCTGTCTGGTCCTGTTGTGTGTTTAGTCTTTGTTTGTCTCTACTGTTAACTCCAGTTCGTGTTTATGTGAATAGATGTTTCAACATGTTTTTCTTAAACCTTAGTCTCAGGTTTAATTTATCACCTTTCACTGGAACATCTGTTTTTCTTTTTTTTTTTGAACTCGTGTCCCAAATTTGTCCCAAATGAAGTTACATCCTGCCTGATCCTATTTTCATCTGTCCCGGGACCAGAGGACGTCCTTAAGTTCCAGACCTTCATGTACTGTATATTTTTATTGTATTTTGGGAACAGAAGAGAATCTGGAGCAGGCCTTGACAGCAGAGATAGATCAGAGCAGGTCGCCATGACGACGGGAGACGGGGAGAAGACGGACGCAAAAGATGCGGCGTGCGGACGGACGCGTTTCGTGTCCACACATTCCGCAGAGGTGTGTAAAGTGCTGAGGTCAGGGAGGTGACGGCTCATGCAGAGGACGGACGCGTGTCCACCGGCCAATCAACCCCCAGGGGGGCGGAGTTTCGCAAAAGACACCCTTCAGCACGGGGGCGGAGTTTAGAAAAGACGGCCTTCAGCACGGGGGCGGAGTTTAGAAAAGACGGCCTTCAGCACGGGGGCGGAGTTTAGAAAAGACGGCCTTCAGCACGGGGGCGGAGTTTAGAAAAGACGACCTTCAGCACGGGGGCGGAGTTTAGAAAAGACGGCCTTCAGCACGGGGGCGGAGTTTAGAAAAAGACGACCTTCAGCACGGGGGCGGAGTTTAGAAAAGACGGCCTTCAGCACGGGGGCGGAGTTTAGAAAAGACAGCCTTCAGCACGGGGGCGGAGTTTAGAAAAGACGACCTTCAGCACGGGGGCGGAGTTTAGAAAAGACGGCCTTCAGCACGGGGGCGGAGTTTAGAAAAGACGGCCTTCAGCACGGGGGCGGAGTTTAGAAAAGACGACCTTCAGCACGGGGGCGGAGTTTAGAAAAGACGGCCTTCAGCACTGAACCCACAAACACAAAAGTTTGAAGGGTTCAGACACCAGCGACATTTGAGCTGAATCCACAGAAACAGAAAAAGCATCTTCACCGGTGGCATATGCACATTTTTAAAGGATAGTTTATAGATGGAAACATTTTTATTATGGAATTGTACTTTTTTTTTACTCTGAAACGTGTTAAAATTGCACTTATTTGTCTTAATGTCTGTTTTTTTCAGGTTATTCACATCTTTTTGTTTGGATAGTTTGTAAATGTAAATATTTTCATAATTGAATGTTATTTTTTTTGCACTAAAACAGATAAATGTTTGTGTTTGTCGTTATTTGTAGGTTTTTCTGTTGTTCTTTTCCTGGTTCTGTTCCACTTTAGCTCATATTGGTCTGAATGTAGAACCCGAACTATAATGACTGTAATTATTGTAGTGATTGAACAGACGTTGGTTGTTTTTCTGGAACTTGAATCCGTCCGTTCTGTCGTTTCTTTGCGCTCAGACGTCGGTTTTCCTGCTGATAAATAAAACCTGATCCATTGTTGTGTAAAACCTGAGGACGTCTTCTGCTCATTTATCTTCATTTATCCGTTATTTGCATCATCTCCACCTCGGCTCGGTTCAGTTTGACACGTCAACAGAGCGCCGGCGTCCGTCAAACGCCATCGATCAAACCCGTAAACGCCGTCCTCAGCAGAACACGGCGGCGTCCAGGAGGCAAAGGATTAATGGTGAAACGTGAGGGGAACGCACACATTAGTAGAAGTGGATAAAAGACGACATTCAGCCTCTGAAAACAGACACAAAACTGAGGAAACACCCAAAAAACACTGAAATATGAGGAGTTTGTATCAGTACCGTTTAATTCAGACGTTAAAGTCAGTTCAGGTTCCACATTCAGACCAGTATGAGCTAAAGTGGATCAGAACCAGGAAAACAACAACAGAAAAACCTACAAATAATGACAAACACATTTATGTTTTAGTGCAAAAAAATAACATTCAATTATGAAAAGATTGACCTTTACAAACTATCCAAACGACGCAGATGTGAAAAAACGGACATTTGTGTTGTTGATATTTTTGTATCACATTTGATACTTTGGGTTTTTCTAAAGTACCTTCAACGCCTGCAGCATCAAACACACGTTCCACCAGAGTTCTGTAACAGAACCTCAGCAGTAAAGGCACATTTTTCTCCTTAGAAGTTTCTATCCCCACACGTTGTTCAATATAATGTTCAAGTTTGTATAAACGTAGATATGTTTAATACATGTATAGAAGTGACTCTGAATACACGACACCAAGTGTTGAACACGTGTTACTGCTGATGCCACCCTTCTGTGTTTATTCATATGGATTTATTCTGTTTATTCATATTTATTCTGTTTTTCTTCTGTATTTCATCTTCTGTAATTCTTCTGTATGTATTCTTTTTTTTTTTTTTTTTATTTCTTCTGTATTTCTTCTTCTGTATTTCTTCTGTATTTCTTCTTCTGTATTTCTTCTTCTGTATTTCTTCTGTATTTCTTCTTCTGTATTTCTTCTTCTGTATTTCTTCTTCTGTATTCTTCTGTATTTCTTCTTCTGTATTTCTTCTTCTGTATTTCTTCTGTATTTCTTCTTCTGTATTTCTTCTTCTGTTTTTCTTCTGTATTTCTTCTGTATTTCTTCTTCTGTATTTCTTCTGTATTTCTTCTTCTGTATTTCTTCTGTATTTCTTCTTCTGTATTTCTTCTGTATTTCTTCTGTATTTCTTCTTCTGTATTTCTTCTTCTGTATTTCTTCTTCTGTATTTCTTCTTCTGTATTTCTTCTGTATTTCTTCTTCTGTATTTCTTCTGTATTTCTTCTTCTGTATTTCTTCTTCTGTATTTCTTCTGTATTTCTTCTTCTGTATTTCTTCTTCTGTATTTCTTCTGTATTTCTTCTTCTGTATTTCTTCTGTATTTCTTCTTCTGTATTTCTTCTGTATTTCTTCTGTATTTCTTCTTCTGTATTTCTTCTTCTGTATTTCTTCTGTATTTCTTCTTCTGTATTTCTTCTGTATTTCTTCTGTATTTCTTCTGTATTTCTTCTTTGTATTTCTTCTTCTGTATTTCTTCTGTATTTCTTCTTCTGTATTTCTTCTTCTGTATTTCTTCTGTATTTCTTTTTCTGTATTTCTTCTGTATTTGTTCTTCTGTATTTCTTCTTCTGTATTTCTTCTGTATTTCTTCTGTATTTCTTCTGTATTTCTTCTTCTGTATTTCTTCTTCTGTATTTCTTCTGTATTTCTTCTTCTGTATTTCTTCTTCTGTATTTCTTCTGTATTTCTTCTGTATTTCTTCTGTATTTCTCCTGTATTTCTTCTTCTGTATTTCTTCTGTATTTCTTCTGTATTTCTTCTGTATTTCTTCTGTATTTCTTCTTCTGTATTTCTTCTTCTGTATTTCTTCTGTATTTCTTCTTCTGTATTTCTTCTGTATTTCTTTTTCTGTATTTCTTCTGTATTTGTTCTTCTGTATTTCTTCTTCTGTATTTCTTCTGTATTTCTTCTGTATTTCTTCTGTATTTCTTCTTCTGTATTTCTTCTTCTGTATTTCTTCTGTATTTCTTTTTCTGTATTTCTTCTGTATTTGTTCTTCTGTATTTCTTCTTCTGTATTTCTTCTGTATTTCTTCTGTATTTCTTCTGTATTTCTTCTTCTGTATTTCTTCTTCTGTATTTCTTCTGTATTTCTTCTTCTGTATTTCTTCTTCTGTATTTCTTCTGTATTTCTTCTTCTGTATTTCATCTTCTGTATTTCTTCTTCTGTATTTCTTCTGTATTTCTTCTGTATTTTCTCCATCCACAGGTGCAGATCAGGAAGTCAGACTGTTGATGGATGTGTGGATGTGCAGATGAGGCGTGGCTCAAACGCAGGTTCATGAGTTGGTTTTGACATTTGGTGAAAGTGTCAGGGACGCCGTTAAGACGCAGACGTCAAATGTCATTGAAGACCAGTGGGTTCCACTTCTGGGGTCAGGTGATTAGGCGGAGCTTCTGAAGGGTTGGACCGAGACTTTGGAACAATTTAGGAACTTTTTTAACTTAAATGAATAAAACAAATGAATAAAAGTTGACAGACACAGAAAAAATAAGAACAAATATGAACAAAATGATCTAATGTTCAAACACTGGAACTGAACCGCCGGTAATTATTCTTATTCTTATTCGTATTCTTATTATTATTACTATTAATATTAATATTATTACTATTATTATTGTTATATTGTGATTACGTGTTATTATGGTTACTTTATTACTTTTATCATTATTATTATCATTCCTTAGTACTTATTCCTTATATAACGTTGTTAAAACTATTATCATTATTACTATAATTTTTTTTATTTATTCATATTCCTCAGTACGTATATATTTTTGTTTTAACTGCTGTTGCTATGGTTACATTATAACTTTTATTATAATTATTAATTCTTACTTGTATATCATTGTTATAACTACTATTGCCATGGTTACTTTATTACTTTCATTATAATTATTATAATTATTATTATTTCTTATTCATATGTCATTGTTATAATTACTATTGCTATGGTTACATTATTACTTTCATCATAATTATTATTAATTTTTTCCCATTATCGTTATAAGTACTGTTCCTACAATTACTTTATTACTTTTATTATAATTATTACTATTATTAATTCTTATATATGGTAGTTATAATTGCTACTCCTATGGTTACATTATTACTTTCATTATAATTATTTTTAATTCTTATATATCCTTGTTATTACTATCCTTATGGTTACTTTATTACTTTTATTATAATTATTACTATTATTTCTTCATATATCATTGTTATAATGACTCTTTTCTTTTCCTTATATCATCTTTTTCTTCTTCTTTCCGTTCTTTCAGTGCTGCTTCTGTTGTGTTCATTTCTCAAAGGGATCGATAAAGTTCTGTTTAATTTAATTTAATCCTAAATTAAGAGCAGGTTTTTCATGGGGGATTAAAATGTGTAAAATCCAATTATTTTAGGCTTTCAAATGTCTTTAAATGTCTTTGGCAGAATTAAACGCTGACGTGTTCTGGACTCACACAAATGAAGACGTAATGATTCTAAACCTTCAAATATGACGTTTCACTGAGTAAAGCCTGAAATAATCCAGACGGATTCAAACCTGCACCAACGTTTGTCTGTAAAGTTAAATCTGCATGTTCTGATCAGGACGAGGACCAAAGAATGAATGCAAACAATTAAAGCTGAAATCCAACTGAAACTGGGAGAATTTAACAGACCACGGATCCCAGCAGATAACCAGGGTTCAGTTTATGATTACTTCATTGAGTTTGTTCATTTAGTAGATTATTTTATTCATTTAGTTTGTTATTTTAGGCATTTTTTTAAATTATTTTTTTCATTTTCTTGATTATTTATTTATGTTAATTTTGGTTGTTGTTTTGTTCGTCTCTTATTGTGTTGTTCATTGTCTATATTATTTTCTTAATTTCTTTTAATTTTGTTTGTTATTTTGTAATTTTTCTATTATTTTATTCATTTTCTTGATTATTTTATTTCAGTTAATTTTCGTTATTTTGTTCATTTTTGTTCTTTTTTTGCCAATTTTCTTGATTATTTTCTTGATTTTTGTTTATTTTTTGATCATTTTGTTAATTTTATTGATTATTTGATAAATTTTGGTTCATTTTTTATTTTGTTCATTTTTGTTCAATTTGTTGATTATTTTGTTCATTTTCTTAATTATTTTATTTCATTCTTTGTGTTAATTTTGTTCATTTTACTCATTTTTGTTCATTTTTTTTGCCAGTTTTCTTGATTATTTTCTTGATTTTTGTTTATTTTCGTGATCATTTGGTTAATTGGTTAATTTATAAATTTTTATTCCTTTTATTTGTTATTTTTTTCATTTTTGTTCATTTTGTTGATTATTTGGCAAATTTGTCTTGATTATTTTCTCGATTTTTGTTTATTTTCTTATTTTCTTGTTATTTTTAATTTTGTTTGTGTTGTTTTGCTTGTGATTTCGTTCATTTTTTTTGTGCCTATTTTCTTGATTATTTTCTTGATTTTTGATTATTTTCTTGGTCATTTTGTTAATTTTATGGATTAGTTGATTAATTTTTGTTCATTTTTTGTTTGTTCATTTTTGTTCAATTTGTTGATTATTTTGTACATTTTCTTAATTATTTTATTCTTTTCTGTTCATTTTGTTATTTTGTTCATTTTTGTTATTTTTTTGCCAATTTTCTTGATTTTTGTTTATTTCCTTGATCATTTTGTAAACTTTATTGATTATTTGATACATTTTTGTTCCTTTTGTTAATTTTTGCTCATTTTGTTGATTATATGGCTAATTTTTCTTGATTATTTTTGTGATTTTTATTCCTTTTCTTAGTTGCTTGTAGAAACTGAGGCACTCAGAGTAGGGCTGCGGTTCAGACGCCTTTGTTTCAGCTCGGCCACACCCCTTCAAACTCATGCCGTCATGTGACCTCTCTCTCTCTCTCTATAGGAGGATCCATATGGGCGGCCTTCTTAAATCAGCCCAGATGAAGGCCCATAGGCTGCAACGCGTGGGCTAGAGTTTGACCGTGTTTGTCCGTGCTGAAATAAAGGCTTTTGAACGTCAGTCCTACTCTGAGTGCCTCAGTTTCTACAAGTAACTGGTGTTTGGAACCCAACACCGATGAGCAGCAGAAGCAAAGAAAGAAGAGCAGCGATAGCCACGCAGCACTGCAGCCCTGTGTTTTTTGCATTTATTTTCTTATTTCTTAATTTTTTATGTTTGTATTATTTTGTTTGTTTCATTTCTTTCCTTCAGATGTTGGTCGTCGTCCACTTTTTACTTTTAGTTTTTCTTCTTTTGCTCCATTTTCTAAATGATCCAAACACAAACCGAGTGGATCTGGTGTAAATTCAATAAACCAGTTCACAGTCGACACATTGACCATTATTTAAATTGGGGGGGGGGTCCAAAGGGGGTTAGGTGGTTCTGACTGAAGGAGCAGTGGTGGGCGGGGCAATCCAATCTATCAATAGTATTGATACCAATTGGGTATCGGTATCAGAGTGATATTAGCGCGGTGAGGTCGATACTTGAGTTTCAGTTTTTCTGCACTTTTATTTATTTATTTACGGTAAAAACCTTTAAATAACTCTAGTCCAGTTCTGGTGCTCCTTACTGGGTTCATGTGGATCCTGTTTTCTGCTCCGTAAGCGGCAGCAGCAGAGGATCATGGGAGTTCTGTCAGTAGAACTGTTATCGTTCAGTCTGATTGAAGTGGGAGGGGCTTACGTCTGTAAACGTCCTGTTTCTGCTTCATTGTAGGTTCTATTGACTCGGATCGAACTAAAGTCGCCTTTTCTGTGTTTAAACGGACGTTACCGTCAGCAGCCACGCCTCCTTTAACCTTTATTTAACGGACGTTACCGTCAGCAGCCACGCCTCCTTTAACCTTTATTTAACGGACGTTACCGTCAGCAGCCACGCCTCCTTTAACCTTTATTTAACGGACGTTACCGTCAGCAGCCACGCCTCCTTTAAGCTTAATTTAACGGACGTTACCGTCAGCAGCCACGCCTCCTTTAAGCTTATTTAACGGACGTTACCGTCAGCAGCCACGCCTCCTTTAAGCTTAATTTAACGGACGTTACCGTCAGCAGCCACGCCTCCTTTAACCTTTATTTAACGGACGTTACCGTCAGCAGCCACGCCTCCTTTAACCTTTATTTAACGGACGTTACCGTCAGCAGCCACGCCTCCTTTAAGCTTAATTTACTCCGGATCCGCTGAGTCCACGCCTGCTTTCACCTCACACATGCCGACGGCGTCTGACAGCGACAGGAAGTCGGAGCAGGATTAAAGAACCAGGACGAGTGGCAGCGTCCAGACAATTAGGGACATTTAAGGACAGATGGAAGACCCTTAAACACCCTTAAACACCTGGAACCATTTACCCTTAAACACCTGGAACCATTTACCCTTAAACACCTGGAACCATTTACCCTTAAACACCTGGAACCATTTACCCTTAAAGGTGGGTCTGAGATCTTAGAAAATCGGTTCCAGCAGCTCCATTTTGAAAATCCTCGGTTGAAAAGTCCAACCCCTTTCTTCAGACGTCCCTCTGAAGCCACGCCTCCAGAGTGCAGGTGCACATAATGCTTGTTCCTGAGCGTTCACCAGCGCTGCGCTCCAACGGTACGCCGGCTGCTGCTCCGGACCCGGGGCGGGCTCCGACGCCGTATGCGGTCCGGACCGGGCCCGGCCACAGCTCCGCCTCCTACACGGGCTGAACCTCCGACACCGGCTGAGGCTCCGTCAGGCGTATCCAGTCATCCCTCCTTCAGTGTCCTCTAACCCCCCCGCTCTTCCAGAACGGTCCCAGTTCAGAGCTGTGGGACTAATGGTCCAGTTCCTACTGGTTTATGTTGGGACTGAACAGTTTACAGGTGAACTGTCCATCCTAATAGAACTAATAGATCCAGGTTCTGGTTCTGGCTTCATGTCCTGTACAAACGTTTCCTCTGGGAACGCACGATTCATGCACGAAGAGGGGTACGAACAGAGGGGGAGGGGCCACTGGCAGTTGAGTTTGATAGACATGTCACCGTTCAATCATTTGGAGTGGGCGCCCAGAATGATTGGATGGTGTTTTTTCAGTCCTGTCCGTTCCACAGGTGACTGATTTTTTAAAATTTTTGTGTTAGAGCATTTAATTAATTAGTTGTAATCAGGGTGTGAAGGGGATTTGAAGGAATAGAGTAAAAAATGCTCCAGAAAAACATCTCAGAGCCCACCTTCAAACAGCCATTAACCCTTAAACACATAGGACAGTAACCCTTACATAGCCATTTACCCTTAAACACCTGGAACCATGAACCTGTGTCTGGTCTGACTTAGTGGTTCTGGTCTGGACTGTGGTTCTGGTCTGGACTCTGTGGTTCTGGTCTGGACTTAGGGGTTCAGGTCTGTGTAAAATGTGGTAAAACATTCAACTGTCAGTTAAAGGTTCAGTCGTTTTAGACCTTCAGTGTTCAAGGTTCCATCATCTGGAACAAAAGAACCAACACAGGAACCACATGAGTCCAGGTCCTGGTCCACTTTAGAGGAACCACATGAGTCCAGGTCCTGGTCCACTTTAGAGGAACCACATGAGTCCAGGCCCTGCTCCACTTTAGAGGAACCACATGAGTCCAGGCCCTGGTCCACTTTAACCTCCATCTTTAATGGACTTTGAGGGATCGGTCCACATCTGTCCATGTCCGTCCACACAGGTCCACGTTTGTCCACAGGGGTCCACGTCGGTCCACATGGGTCCACGTCGGTCCACATGGGTCCACGTCGGTCCACATGGGTCCACGTTTGTCCACAGGGGTCCACGTCGGTCCACATGGGTCCACGTCGGTCCACATGGGTCCACGTCGGTCCACATCCTTCCAGGTTGGTCCTTAAAGCAGATGTGGTGTGTTCCGCTCCGTCGGTGCCTTTCAGGTCCTGTCTGTATAATTAAAATCATTTACATGTCGTTAGTATTCTGTGGTGGCGGCGGCGTTGACCCTGAGGCTCCGACAGCGGCGGCGGCGTTCGCACATACATAAATTAGAGACGCAGAACAAAAAGCAGCTGTTGGAGACAGTGTGTGACAGGAAGTGGGACAGCCCCTCCTGGGGGGTCAAAGGTCATTAAAGCAGCGAACAGGGCGGCAAACGGAACAAAGCCGGTGGTTCTGTCGAAGCAGACGCACAAACACGACAGATGATTGAGCGACTGTTGGACGAGACGATAACGGGACGATGAGATCGGATTATGATGTCACTGGGACTAAAGTTATGAGGTCAGAGGACAGAGATGGGTCTGTCAACGACATCGTCTTTGTTGTCATCTTCGTTGTCTTTGTCATCTGCATCTTCATCGTCGTCTTCACTAGCAATTTCTTCAGACATCATCTTCTCTATTATGTTTTGTATAAATCAAATGAACATCCAGAGGGAAATAAAGACCAAATACTTAATTAACAAAAACATTAAAATATTAAAACCTATAATTAAAGAAAACACAGAGACATTAAACCATAAGAGAATAAAAAAATTAAAACTAAAATAAGATGATACGACAAGATTTACTGTGAAATGTAAAATCTATCCGACCTCAGAGTAAAATTCAACACATATGCACCTGGTGTTTAATTTGACCTTAAATATATATTCTGTATATTACCTGTGTATATATATCCTTATATTTTGTATATATTTACTTCTGTCGGTGTGCTAATATTCTGTGTGTGTGCTAATATTCTGTGTGTGTTAATATTCTGTGTGTGCTAATATTCTGTGTGCGTGCTAATATTCTGTGTGTGGTAATATTCTGTGTGTGTGCTAATATTCTGTGTGTGTGCTAATATTCTGTCTGCGTGCTAATATTCTGTGTGCGTGCTAATATTCTGTGTGTGTGCTAATGTTCTGTGTGTGTGCTAATATTCTGTGTGTGTGCTAATATTCTGTGTGTGGTAATATTCTGTGTGTGTGCTAATATTCTGTGTGTGCTAATATTCTGTGTGTGTGCTAATATTCTGTCTGCGTGCTAATATTCTGTGTGCGTGCTAATATTCTGTGTGTGTGCTAATGTTCTGTTTCTGTGCTAATATTCTGTGTGTGTTAATATTCTGTGTGTGCTAATATTCTGTGTGCGTGCTAATATTCTGTGTGTGGTAATATTCTGTGTGTGTGCTAATATTCTGTGTGTGCTAATATTCTGTGTGTGTGCTAATATTCTGTCTGCGTGCTAATATTCTGTGTGTGTGCTAATGTTCTGTGTGTGTGCTAATATTCTGTGTGCGTGCTAATATTCTGTGTGCGTGCTAATATTCTGTGTGTGTGCTAATGTTCTGTGTGTGTGCTAATATTCTGTGTGTGCTAATATTCTGTGTCTGCTAATATTCTGTCTGCTAATATTCTGTCTGCGTGCTAATATTCTGTGTGTGTGCTAATATTCTGTGTGTGTGCTAATATTCTGTGTGTGCTAAAATTCTGTTTCTGTGCTAATATTCTGTGTGTGTGCTAATATTCTGTGTGTGTGCTAATGTTCTGTGTGTGCTAATATTCTGTGTGTGTGCTAATATTCTGTGTGTGCTAATATTCTGTTTGTGTGCTAATATTCTGTCTGCGTGCTAATATTCTGTGTGCGTGCTAATATTCTGTGTGTGTGCTAATATTCTTTCTGCGTGCTAGTATTCTGTGTGTGTGCTAATATTCTGTGTGTGCTAATATTCTGTGCGTGCTAATATTCTGTCTGCGTGCTAATATTCTGTGTGCGTGCTAATATTCTGTGTGTGTGCTAATTTTCTTTTTACGTGCTAATATTCTGTGTGTGTGCTAGTATTCTGTCTTCGTGCTAATATTCTGTCTGCGTGCTAATATTCTGTGCGTGCTAATATTCTGTCTGTGTGCTAATATTCTGTCTGAGTGCTAATATTCTCTGTGTGTGCTAATATTCTGTCTGCGTGCTAATATTCTGTCTGCGTGCTAATATTCTTTCTGCGTTCTAATATTCTGTGTGTGTGCTAATATTCTGTGTGTGTGCTAATATTTTGTGTGTGCT
>NW_021941444.1:566045-611698 GCF_902148855.1 Sphaeramia orbicularis | reverse complement strand
TTCGACAGAACCACCGGCTTTGTTCCGTTTGCCGCCCTGTTCGCTGCTTTAATGACCTTTGACCCCCCAGGAGGGGCTGTCCCACTTCCTGTCACACACTGTCTCCAACAGCTGCTTTTGTTCTGCGTCTCTAATTTATGTATGTGCGAACGCCGCCGCCGCTGTCGGAGCCTCAGGGTCAACGCCGCCGCCACCACAGAATACTAACGACATGTAAATGATTTTAATTATACAGACAGGACCTGAAAGGCACCGACGGAGCGGAACACACCACATCTGCTTTAAGGACCAACCTGGAAGGATGTGGACCGACGTGGACCCATGTGGACCGACGTGGACCCATGTGGACCGACGTGGACCCCTGTGGACAAACGTGGACCCATGTGGACCGACGTGGACCCATGTGGACCGACGTGGACCCATGTGGACCGACGTGGACCCCTGTGGACAAACGTGGACCTGTGTGGACGGACATGGACAGATGTGGACCGATCCCTCAAAGTCCATTAAAGATGGAGGTTAAAGTGGACCAGGGCCTGGACTCATGTGGTTCCTCTAAAGTGGAGCAGGGCCTGGACTCATGTGGTTCCTCTAAAGTGGACCAGGACCTGGACTCATGTGGTTCCTCTAAAGTGGAGCAGGGCCTGGACTCATGTGGTTCCTCTAAAGTGGACCAGGACCTGGACTCATGTGGTTCCTCTAAAGTGGACCAGGACCTGGACTCATGTGGTTCCTGTGTTGGTTCTTTTGTTCCAGATGATGGAACCTTGAACACTGAAGGTCTAAAACGACTGAACCTTTAACTGACAGTTGAATGTTTTACCACATTTTACACAGACCTGAACCCCTAAGTCCAGACCAGAACCACAGAGTCCAGACCAGAACCACAGTCCAGACCAGAACCACTAAGTCAGACCAGACACAGGTTCATGGTTCCAGGTGTTTAAGGGTAAATGGCTATGTAAGGGTTACTGTCCTATGTGTTTAAGGGTTAATGGCTGTTTGAAGGTGGGCTCTGAGATGTTTTTCTGGAGCATTTTTTACTCTATTCCTTCAAATCCCCTTCACACCCTGATTACAACTAATTAATTAAATGCTCTAACACAAAAATTTTAAAAAAATCAGTCACCTGTGGAACGGACAGGACTGAAAAAACACCATCCAATCATTCTGGGCGCCCACTCCAAATGATTGAACGGTGACATGTCTATCAAACTCAACTGCCAGTGGCCCCTCCCCCTCTGTTCGTACCCCTCTTCGTGCATGAATCGTGCGTTCCCAGAGGAAACGTTTGTACAGGACATGAAGCCAGAACCAGAACCTGGATCTATTAGTTCTATTAGGATGGACAGTTCACCTGTAAACTGTTCAGTCCCAACATAAACCAGTAGGAACTGGACCATTAGTCCCACAGCTCTGAACTGGGACCGTTCTGGAAGAGCGGGGGGGTTAGAGGACACTGAAGGAGGGATGACTGGATACGCCTGACGGAGCCTCAGCCGGTGTCGGAGGTTCAGCCCGTGTAGGAGGCGGAGCTGTGGCCGGGCCCGGTCCGGACCGCATACGGCGTCGGAGCCCGCCCCGGGTCCGGAGCAGCAGCCGGTGTACCGTTGGAGCGCAGCGCTGGTGAACGCTCAGGAACAAGCATTATGTGCACCTGCACTCTGGAGGCGTGGCTTCAGAGGGACGTCTGAAGAAAGGGGTTGGACTTTTCAACCGAGGATTTTCAAAATGGAGCTGCTGGAACCGATTTTCTAAGATCTCAGACCCACCTTTAAGGGTAAATGGTTCCAGGTGTTTAAGGGTAAATGGTTCCAGGTGTTTAAGGGTAAATGGTTCCAGGTGTTTAAGGGTGTTTAAGGGTCTTCCATCTGTCCTTAAATGTCCCTAATTGTCTGGACGCTGCCACTCGTCCTGGTTCTTTAATCCTGCTCCGACTTCCTGTCGCTGTCAGACGCCGTCGGCATGTGTGAGGTGAAAGCAGGCGTGGACTCAGCGGATCCGGAGTAAATTAAGCTTAAAGGAGGCGTGGCTGCTGACGGTAACGTCCGTTAAATAAAGGTTAAAGGAGGCGTGGCTGCTGACGGTAACGTCCGTTAAATAAGGTTAAAGGAGGCGTGGCTGCTGACGGTAACGTCCGTTAAATAAAGGTTAAAGGAGGCGTGGCTGCTGACGGTAACGTCCGTTAAATTAAGCTTAAAGGAGGCGTGGCTGCTGACGGTAACGTCCGTTAAATTAAGCTTAAAGGAGGCGTGGCTGCTGACGGTAACGTCCGTTAAATAAAGGTTAAAGGAGGCGTGGCTGCTGACGGTAACGTCCGTTAAATAAAGGTTAAAGGAGGCGTGGCTGCTGACGGTAACGTCCGTTAAATGAAGCTTAAAGGAGGCGTGGCTGCTGACGGTAACGTCCGTTAAATTAAGCTTAAAGGAGGCGTGGCTGCTGACGGTAACGTCCGTTAAATAAAGGTTAAAGGAGGCGTGGCTGCTGACGGTAACGTCCGTTAAATAAAGGTTAAAGGAGGCGTGGCTGCTGACGGTAACGTCCGTTAAATAAAGGTTAAAGGAGGCGTGGCTGCTGACGGTAACGTCCGTTTAAACACAGAAAAGGCGACTTTAGTTCGATCCGAGTCAATAGAACCTACAATGAAGCAGAAACAGGACGTTTACAGACGTAAGCCCCTCCCACTTCAATCAGACTGAACGATAACAGTTCTACTGACAGAACTCCCATGATCCTCTGCTGCTGCTGCTTACGGAGCAGAAAACAGGATCCACATGAACCCAGTAAGGAGCACCAGAACTGGACTAGAGTTATTTAAAGGTTTTTACCGTAAATAAATAAATAAAAGTGCAGAAAAACTGAAACTCAAGTATCGACCTCACCGCGCTAATATCACTCTGATACCGATACCCAATTGGTATCAATACTATTGATAGATTGGATTGCCCCGCCCACCACTGCTCCTTCAGTCAGAACCACCTAACCCCCTTTGGACCCCCCCCCAATTTAAATAATGGTCAATGTGTCGACTGTGAACTGGTTTATTGAATTTACACCAGATCCACTCGGTTTGTGTTTGGATCATTTAGAAAATGGAGCAAAAGAAGAAAAACTAAAAGTAAAAAGTGGACGACGACCAACATCTGAAGGAAAGAAATGAAACAAACAAAATAATACAAACATAAAAAATTAAGAAATAAGAAAATAAATGCAAAAAACACAGGGCTGCAGTGCTGCGTGGCTATCGCTGCTCTTCTTTCTTTGCTTCTGCTGCTCATCGGTGTTGGGTTCCAAACACCAGTTACTTGTAGAAACTGAGGCACTCAGAGTAGGACTGACGTTCAAAAGCCTTTATTTCAGCACGGACAAACACGGTCAAACTCTAGCCCACGCGTTGCAGCCTATGGGCCTTCATCTGGGCTGATTTAAGAAGGCCGCCCATATGGATCCTCCTATAGAGAGAGAGAGAGAGGTCACATGACGGCATGAGTTTGAAGGGGTGTGGCCGAGCTGAAACAAAGGCGTCTGAACCGCAGCCCTACTCTGAGTGCCTCAGTTTCTACAAGCAACTAAGAAAAGGAATAAAAATCACAAAAATAATCAAGAAAAATTAGCCATATAATCAACAAAATGAGCAAAAATTAACAAAAGGAACAAAAATGTATCAAATAATCAATAAAGTTTACAAAATGATCAAGGAAATAAACAAAAATCAAGAAAATTGGCAAAAAAATAACAAAATGAACAAAATAACAAAATGAACAGAAAAGAATAAAATAATTAAGAAAATGTACAAAATAATCAACAATTGAACAAAATGAACAAACAAAAAATGAACAAAAATTAATCAACTAATCCATAAAATTAACAAAATGACCAAGAAAATAATCAAAAATCAAGAAAATAATCAAGAAAATAGGCACAAAAAAAAATGAACGAAATCACAAGCAAAACAACACAAACAAAATTAAAAATAACAAGAAAATAAGAAAATAAACAAAAATCGAGGAAAATAATCAACACAAATTTGCCAAATAATCAACAAAATGAACAAAAATGAAAAAAATAACAAATAAAAGGAATAAAAATTTATAAATTAACCAATTAACCAAATGATCACGAAAATAAACAAAAATCAAGAAAATAATCAAGAAAACTGGCAAAAAAAATGAACAAAAATGAGTAAAATGAACAAAATTAACACAAAGAATGAAATAAAATAATTAAGAAAATGAACAAAATAATCAACAAATTGAACAAAAATGAACAAAATAAAAAATGAACCAAAATTTATCAAATAATCAATAAAATTAACAAAATGATCAAAAAATAAACAAAAATCAAGAAAATAATCAAGAAAATTGGCAAAAAAAGAACAAAAATGAACAAAATAACGAAAATTAACTGAAATAAAATAATCAAGAAAATGAATAAAATAATAGAAAAATTACAAAATAACAAACAAAATTAAAAGAAATTAAGAAAATAATATAGACAATGAACAACACAATAAGAGACGAACAAAACAACAACCAAAATTAACATAAATAAATAATCAAGAAAATGAAAAAAATAATTTAAAAAAATGCCTAAAATAACAAACTAAATGAATAAAATAATCTACTAAATGAACAAACTCAATGAAGTAATCATAAACTGAACCCTGGTTATCTGCTGGGATCCGTGGTCTGTTAAATTCTCCCAGTTTCAGTTGGATTTCAGCTTTAATTGTTTGCATTCATTCTTTGGTCCTCGTCCTGATCAGAACATGCAGATTTAACTTTACAGACAAACGTTGGTGCAGGTTTGAATCCGTCTGGATTATTTCAGGCTTTACTCAGTGAAACGTCATATTTGAAGGTTTAGAATCATTACGTCTTCATTTGTGTGAGTCCAGAACACGTCAGCGTTTAATTCTGCCAAAGACATTTAAAGACATTTGAAAGCCTAAAATAATTGGATTTTACACATTTTAATCCCCCATGAAAAACCTGCTCTTAATTTAGGATTAAATTAAATTAAACAGAACTTTATCGATCCCTTTGAGAAATGAACACAACAGAAGCAGCACTGAAAGAACGGAAAAGAAGAAGAAAAAGATGATATAAGGAAAAGAAAAGAGTCATTATAACAATGATATATGAAGAAATAATAGTAATAATTATAATAAAAGTAATAAAGTAACCATAAGGATAGTAATAACAAGGATATATAAGAATTAAAAATAATTATAATGAAAGTAATAATGTAACCATAGGAGTAGCAATTATAACTACCATATATAAGAATTAATAATAGTAATAATTATAATAAAAGTAATAAAGTAATTGTAGGAACAGTACTTATAACGATAATGGGAAAAAATTAATAATAATTATGATGAAAGTAATAATGTAACCATAGCAATAGTAATTATAACAATGACATATGAATAAGAAATAATAATAATTATAATAATTATAATGAAAGTAATAAAGTAACCATGGCAATAGTAGTTATAACAATGATATACAAGTAAGAATTAATAATTATAATAAAAGTTATAATGTAACCATAGCAACAGCAGTTAAAACAAAAATATATACGTACTGAGGAATATGAATAAATAAAAAAAATTATAGTAATAATGATAATAGTTTTAACAACGTTATATAAGGAATAAGTACTAAGGAATGATAATAATAATGATAAAAGTAATAAAGTAACCATAATAACACGTAATCACAATATAACAATAATAATAGTAATAATATTAATATTAATAGTAATAATAATAAGAATACGAATAAGAATAAGAATAATTACCGGCGGTTCAGTTCCAGTGTTTGAACATTAGATCATTTTGTTCATATTTGTTCTTATTTTTTCTGTGTCTGTCAACTTTTATTCATTTGTTTTATTCATTTAAGTTAAAAAAGTTCCTAAATTGTTCCAAAGTCTCGGTCCAACCCTTCAGAAGCTCCGCCTAATCACCTGACCCCAGAAGTGGAACCCACTGGTCTTCAATGACATTTGACGTCTGCGTCTTAACGGCGTCCCTGACACTTTCACCAAATGTCAAAACCAACTCATGAACCTGCGTTTGAGCCACGCCTCATCTGCACATCCACACATCCATCAACAGTCTGACTTCCTGATCTGCACCTGTGGATGGAGAAAATACAGAAGAAATACAGAAGAAATACTGAAGAAGAAATACAGAAGAAATACAGAAGAAATACAGAAGAAGAAATACAGAAGAAATACAGAAGAAATACAGAAGAAGAAATACAGAAGAAGAAATACAGAAGAAGAAATACAGAAGAAATACAGAAGAAGAAATACAGAAGAAGAAATACAGAAGAAGAAATACAGAAGAAATACAGAAGAAGAAATACAGAAGAAGAAATACAGAAGAAGAAATACAGAAGAAATACAGAAGAAGAAATACAGAAGAAATACAGAAGAAATAAATAAATAAATAAAAAAGAATACATACAGAAGAATTACAGAAGATGAAATACAGAAGAAAAACAGAAGAAGAAATACAGAAGAAGAAATACAGAAGAAATACAGAAGAAGAAATACAGAAGAAGAAATACAGAAGAAATACAGAAGAAGAAATACAGAAGAAGAAATACAGAAGAAATACAGAAGAAATACAGAAGAAATACAGAAGAAGAAATACAGAAGAACAAATACAGAAGAAATACAGAAAAAGAAATACAGAAGAAATACAGAAGAAGAAATACAGAAGAAGAAATACAGAAGAAATACAGAAGAAATACAGAAGAAGAAATACAGAAGAAATACAGAAGAAGAAATACAGAAGAAATACAGAAGAAGAAATACAGAAGAAGAAATACAGAAGAAATACAGAAGAAATACAGAAGAAGAAATACAGAAGAAATACAGAAGAAGAAATACAGAAGAAATACAGAAGAAGAAATACAGAAGAAGAAATACAGAAGAAATACAGAAGAAATACAGAAGAAATACAGAAGAAGAAATACAGAAGAAATACAGAAGAAGAAATACAGAAGAAATACAGAAGAAGAAATACAGAAGAAGAAATACAGAAGAAGAAATACAGAAGAAATACAGAAGAAGAAATACAGAAGAAGAAATACAGAAGAAATACAGAAGAAGAAATACAGAAGAAGAAATACAGAAGAAATACAGAAGAAGAAATACAGAAGAAATACAGAAGAAATAAATAAAAAAAAAAAAAAGAATACATACAGAAGAATTACAGAAGATGAAATACAGAAGAAAAACAGAAGAAGAAATACAGAAGAAGAAATACAGAAGAAATACAGAAGAAGAAATACAGAAGAAGAAATACAGAAGAAGAAATACAGAAGAAATACAGAAGAAGAAATACAGAAGAAATAAATAAAAAAAAAAAAAAGAATACATACAGAAGAATTACAGAAGATGAAATACAGAAGAAAAACAGAATAAATATGAATAAACAGAATAAATCCATATGAATAAACACAGAAGGGTGGCATCAGCAGTAACACGTGTTCAACACTTGGTGTCGTGTATTCAGTCACTTCTATACATGTATTAAACATATCTACGTTTATACAAACTTGAACATTATATTGAACAACGTGTGGGGATAGAAACTTCTAAGGAGAAAAATGTGCCTTTACTGCTGAGGTTCTGTTACAGAACTCTGGTGGAACGTGTGTTTGATGCTGCAGGCGTTGAAGGTACTTTAGAAAAACCCAAAGTATCAAATGTGATACAAAAATATCAACAACACAAATGTCCGTTTTTTCACATCTGCGTCGTTTGGATAGTTTGTAAAGGTCAATCTTTTCATAATTGAATGTTATTTTTTTGCACTAAAACATAAATGTGTTTGTCATTATTTGTAGGTTTTTCTGTTGTTGTTTTCCTGGTTCTGATCCACTTTAGCTCATACTGGTCTGAATGTGGAACCTGAACTGACTTTAACGTCTGAATTAAACGGTACTGATACAAACTCCTCATATTTCAGTGTTTTTTGGGTGTTTCCTCAGTTTTGTGTCTGTTTTCAGAGGCTGAATGTCGTCTTTTATCCACTTCTACTAATGTGTGCGTTCCCCTCACGTTTCACCATTAATCCTTTGCCTCCTGGACGCCGCCGTGTTCTGCTGAGGACGGCGTTTACGGGTTTGATCGATGGCGTTTGACGGACGCCGGCGCTCTGTTGACGTGTCAAACTGAACCGAGCCGAGGTGGAGATGATGCAAATAACGGATAAATGAAGATAAATGAGCAGAAGACGTCCTCAGGTTTTACACAACAATGGATCAGGTTTATTTATCAGCAGGAAAACCGACGTCTGAGCGCAAAGAAACGACAGAACGGACGGATTCAAGTTCCAGAAAAACAACCAACGTCTGTTCAATCACTACAATAATTACAGTCATTATAGTTCGGGTTCTACATTCAGACCAATATGAGCTAAAGTGGAACAGAACCAGGAAAAGAACAACAGAAAAACCTACAAATAACGACAAACACAAACATTTATCTGTTTTAGTGCAAAAAAAATAACATTCAATTATGAAAATATTTACATTTACAAACTATCCAAACAAAAAGATGTGAATAACCTGAAAAAAACAGACATTAAGACAAATAAGTGCAATTTTAACACGTTTCAGAGTAAAAAAAAGTACAATTCCATAATAAAAATGTTTCCATCTATAAACTATCCTTTAAAAATGTGCATATGCCACCGGTGAAGATGCTTTTTCTGTTTCTGTGGATTCAGCTCAAATGTCGCTGGTGTCTGAACCCTTCAAACTTTTGTGTTTGTGGGTTCAGTGCTGAAGGCCGTCTTTTCTAAACTCCGCCCCCGTGCTGAAGGCCGTCTTTTCTAAACTCCGCCCCCGTGCTGAAGGCCGTCTTTACTAAACTCCGCCCCCGTGCTGAAGGCCGTCTTTACTAAACTCCGCCCCCGTGCTGAAGGCCGTCTTTTCTAAACTCCGCCCCCGTGCTGAAGGCCGTCTTTTCTAAACTCCGCCCCCGTGCTGAAGGCCGTCTTTTCTAAACTCCGCCCCCGTGCTGAAGGCCGTCTTTACTAAACTCCGCCCCCGTGCTGAAGGCCGTCTTTTCTAAACTCCGCCCCCGTGCTGAAGGGTGTCTTTTGCGAAACTCCGCCCCCCTGGGGGTTGATTGGCCGGTGGACACGCGTCCGTCCTCTGCATGAGCCGTCACCTCCCTGACCTCAGCACTTTACACACCTCTGCGGAATGTGTGGACACGTAACGCGTCCGTCCGCACACCGCATCTTTTGCGTCCGTCTTCTCCCCGTCTCCCGTCGTCATGGCGACCTGCTCTGATCTATCTCTGCTGTCAAGGCCTGCTCCAGATTCTCTTCTGTTCCCAAAATACAATAAAAATATACAGTACATGAAGGTCTGGAACTTAAGGACGTCCTCTGGTCCCGGGACAGATGAAAATAGGATCAGGCAGGATGTAACTTCATTTGGGACAAATTTGGGACACGAGTTCAAAAAAAAAAAGAAAAAACAGATGTTCCAGTGAAAGGTGATAAATTAAACCTGAGACTAAGGTTTAAGAAAAACATGTTGAAACATCTATTCACATAAACACGAACTGGAGTTAACAGTAGAGACAAACAAAGACTAAACACACAACAGGACCAGACAGATGACCTCTGACCTCTGAGAGCTGCACCTGGTCCAAGGTTCAACATTTACATCAGATTTACTGGGACTGAAGAAGAACTGACCTGAACAAACACTACAAATATAAACAAAAAACAAGTCAAAATAGGTTTAATTCAAGAAAATGAACAAGACTCAAGAAAATGGAAAAAAAAAAAAAAAAATTATATATATATATATATATATATATATACACATATATATACAGACAGTAATAAAATTAGCAAAAAATGAACTAAAATTAATAAAATAGTAAAGAAAATGACCAAAATCAAAACAAAATGAACAAAAATGAATGAAATCATCATAAAAATGACCAAAATATAAAAGAAAAGGAATAAAATAATCAGAAAATGAACAAAATATAAAACAAAAGGAATAAAATGATCAAGAAAATGAACAAAATCCCAAACAAAATGAAAAAAAATGAATAAAAAAATCAAGAAAATGAACAAAATCACAAACAAAATGAACATAAATGAATTTTAAAAAATCAGGAAAATGAACAAAATCACAAACAAAACAAACAAAAAGGAATAGAAAATTCAAGAAAATGAAAATTACAAATGAAATAAACAAAAATGAATAAAATGTTTTGGTCATATTCAATCAGATCTGTACAAAATTCAAATTCACACTTGATATCATTGATACTGATTTATTGGATCAATCCACTTCCTATCTGTTAGAATGGGAACATTTTTCAAAGTGGCACCAAATCCAGAATCAGATCCAGATCCAAATAATTTCAATCCCTTGTGTTGACATCATCATACAGAAGCTGTAGACCAAGTCTGAAGTCAATCAGAATTGTAGTTTCGGACAAGAAGACGATTGAAATTTTTGTAACGGACGACAGACGCTGGATGACGACAGTAGTTTACGACCTGTCGGCTGGTGAGCTAAAAATGAAGAAAATAATGAAGAAAACAAAGAAAATAAATCCAAGAAATCCCTTTTTTTAGTTCAAAGGACAGATCTGACTCCTCACTTGTTCATCTGACTTCTTTCTACTAAACTGTGCTGGTCGGTGTGTTGTTGTCTTGGTAACGCAAGTCTGCTGTAAATCAGTCCAGTCTGGTCCGACCAGAGAAGATGGAAACAGCATCTGGAAGGAACCTGTTTAGGTGAAGATCTCATTTTAAACTGTGGACTACGATCAGACATATGTATGTGTGTGCATATATATATATATATATATATATATATATATATATATATATATATATATATATATATATATATACACACACAGGGTGTGGAAGCCAAATGTACACTGAACATGTAGTTGTTTTTTCTCAGCAGACACTACGTCAGTTGTTTTGAACCCAAACATATACTGATGTCATAATCATACCTAACACTATTATCCATACCTTTTCACAAACTTTTGCCCATATGAGTAATCAGGAAAGCAAACGTCAAAGAGTGTGTGATTTGCTGAATGCACTCGTCACACCAAAGGAGATTTCAAAAATAGTTGGAGTGTCCATAAAGACTGTTTCTAATGGAAAGAAGAGAATGACTATGAGCAAAACTATTACCAGAAAGTCTGGAAGATACTATTAAAGAAGAATGGGAGAAGTTGTCACCCCAATATTTGAGGAACACTTGTGCAAGTTTCAGGAAGCGTGTGAAGGCAGTTATTGAGAAAGAAGGAGGACACATAGAATAAAAACATTTTCTATTATGGACATTTTCTTGTGGAAAATAAATTCTCATGACTTTAATAAACTAATTGGTCATACACTGTCTTTCAATCCCTGCCTCAAAATATTGTACATTTTGCTTCCCCACCCTGTGTGTGTGTGTGTGTGTGTGTGTATATATATATATATATATATATATATATACATATATATATATATATATATATATATATATATATATATATATATATATATATATATATATATACACATATATATATATATACACACACACACACATACATAAAGACCTTTCTTGCTATTTTTTATTATACTTGAATGGAGCAACTGTAACATCATATTTTCCCCTGGAATTAATAAAGTATCAATAAAGTATCAATAAAGTATTCAGATTCAGATTTTTCACATTAAACCAATGACATCAGTCGTCATTATTTATTGGTTCTTCTGTTTGTATTTTTATTTATGTTCATATTGGTCCACAGACCGTACACTGGACCCCCCTGGTCCACAGACCGTACACTGGACCCCCCTGGTCCACAGGCCGTACATTGGACCCCCCTGGTCCACAGACCGTACACTGGACCCCCCTGGTCCACAGGCCGTACATTGGACCCCCCTGGTCCACAGACCGTACACTGGACCCCCCTGGTCCACAGACCGTACACTGGACCCCCCTGGTCCACAGGCCGTACATTGGACCCCCCTGGTCCACAGACCGTACACTGGACCCCCCTGGTCCACAGGCCGTACATTGGACCCCCCTGGTCCACAGACCGTACACTGGACCCCCCTGGTCCACAGGCCGTACATTGGACCCCCCTGGTCCACAGACCGTACACTGGACCACCCTGGTCCACAGACCGTACACTGGACCCCCCCTGGTCCACAGGCCGTACATTGGACCCCCCTGGTCCACAGACCGTACACTGGACCCCCCTGGTCCACAGACCGTACACTGGACCCCCCTGGTCCACAGGCCGTACATTGGACCCCCCTGGTCCACAGACCGTACACTGGACCCCCCTGGTCCACAGACCGTACACTGGACCCCCCTGGTCCACAGGCCGTACACTGGACCCCCCTGGTCCACAGACCGTACACTGGACCCCCCTGGTCCACAGGCCGTACATTGGACCCCCCTGGTCCACAGACCGTACATTGGACCCCCCTGGTCCACAGACCGTACACTGGACCCCCCTGGTCCACAGGCCGTACATTGGACCCCCCTGGTCCACAGACCGTACACTGGACCCCCCTGGTCCACAGACCGTACACTGGACCCCCCTGGTCCACAGGCCGTACATTGGACCCCCCTGGTCCACAGACCGTACACTGGACCACCCTGGTCCACAGACCGTACACTGGACCCCCTGGTCCACATCCGTCCTCTGTGATGAACCGTCTCCTCTTCCTCAGATGATGAATGCATGAACACAGTTTGTTCATAAATTCCGTGGTTGGTCGATGATCCGTCCGGCCGCTCCCCGTCAATCCAACGCACGCTGAGTCGCATTAACCGCTGCCGCACGTCCAAACGCTCCATTTGGATTTTTTATGGCGCTGCCGATCCCCGCTCGGCTCTGGACAGGATATGAAAGATGAGGAGATGGCAGACGGAGGTTCACAGACCAAAGCCACACAATAGAAGCGATGGTTATCAGCGCCGGCGGGCCCACCGGCCTCTGGGCCAATCACAGCCAACCAGGAAACGGCGCTCACGCCTGGGTTATTATTACACAGGCCGCCGACAGAGCGTCCACCCTGAGGACAGAGTGAACAACAGACCGCTAACAAGCGCTGATCATTAGCAAAAAACTGATGTAAACACAAGATCCGTTAAACGCAGCGTCGGGACTGTTGATTGATTCAACTTCCTGGACTCAGTTAACGCTGTTTTCAACGCCTCGGTTGGAAAAAAAAAGACTCCAGTTGAGCAGAAAACACAAAAACTCAAAGAGGTGTGATGTCAGACACACCGTCAGAACATCAGTGATCAGAGATTTAAAACTGAACACCAGAAAAATCCCCATGTTTTATCACATCTGTCTGGGTTTGTCCTCTGTGTCCTGGTTTCAAACACAAGTCCAATTCCTCCAAGCGCTGATATGACGGATTTCTACTGTTCAATATGATAAAAAACACCACAAATGATCCTCAGCAGTGTTTATGACAAACATCTGTGAAGTTCTGCCAAAGGCGTGACTGTACTGGGTCGGACAGACATGTCAGATTATGGGATTTATGAGACCACTAGAGGGAGTAGTGAGTCAGAAAAGGCCAAGCGAGGATGAGAGCCAGAAAGAAACAACTGTCAGAGTCAAAGAAAAGAAGTGATAAAATATGATAAAATGATAAAATAATATGATAAAATAATGAATATAACTTGCGCATAAAAAAAAAATCTAATGGAAAAATGGTAATTTCGCCAGAACTGTTGTTTTTTTGATGAAAAGTTTTTGCACTCGTGAGAGGTGGTTTTTCAGGCGTCGCTAAATTGGTATATTGTGCAAAACTGCAATGAAAAGACCTTTTAACACAACTAGAGTCACATGAACAAAAAACCCTGGATGTTAGAACAAGAGAAGAAGAGCTTTTCCCAAACGTGTGTGTGTGTGTGTGTGTGTGTGTGTGTGTGTGGGGGAACTCAGCAGAAAAGCTGATGAGCAGACAGAGGAGGAGGCAGCATTCAGGATTCAAACCAACACACATTCATGGAAGAACTGACACTGACGTCGAACACAAGAAAGAAACTGAGCAGCACAGCAGGCACTGAACGGACAAACCAACAGGACACACTTCTGCTCGGAACACATTTAGGAAATATCGGTACATTTTTGCACATATGGTGGACCACATCTTTGGAATAATGTACGACCTGAACTTCACTCAACATCTTCTTAATCATTATTTAAAAACCACCTGAAAAGGACTGTACTTTATGGAAATAATGTAAGGCTGTACATTTAATTTGTATTTCTATTATTTCACAAACATGAAAAATCCAAACAATTTCTATCGTATTTTTTATTCTTTTTTGTTCTTTCTTCTATTTCCCCATGTTCTGTTTATTTCTGAGGAGGTATTTCTGAAAGCCTTTTGTGGCTTCTATCCTCTCCTGCACAATGGTGTTACTTGCATGAAAAGTGGTTCTTACATTTTTTTTGATGTGCAATAAATAAAATAAATAAAAGTCACTATTGTCACGTCCTGTAGTTTTCCAGACTTTTCCACCGTCTGTCGCAGCTTTTCCAGGTTGTTTTGGACTGAATTCCTCGCTTTCTGTTTGTTTTAATACTTCTAATCGTTTCCCAGAAGAAGACAAAGCCCAGATGTGACTAAAGTGTGCAGAACGTCTGCACAGCCTGTGCTGTTTGATCTACTGCCCAAACGGAACCAGGTCTGGAGCTTCAGCAAGAACGCACAGAAAGAACCGAGGGTTTGGAAACACCATTTATGAACCAAACACAGGCTTTGAAAGGAGAACATGACCTCTGACCACTGACGTTCCACCTGTGGATCCAACATCTGATTCAACCACAGCAGAACATGGACCTGTGGAGTCTAGAACTACAGCAGAACATGGACCTGTGGAGTCTAGAACCACAGCAGAACACGGACCTGTGGAGTCTAGAACTACAGCAGAACACGGACCTGTGGAGTCTAGAACTACAGCAGAACACGGACCTGTGGAGTCTAGAACCACAGCAGAACACGGACCTGTGGAGTCTAGAACCACAGCAGAACACGGACCTGTGGAGTCTAGAACCACAGCAGAACACGGACCTGTGGAGTCTAGAACTACAGCAGAACACGGACCTGTGGAGTCTAGAACTACAGCAGAACACGGACCTGTGGAGTCTAGAACTACAGCAGAACATGGACCTGTGGAGTCTAGAACTACAGCAGAACACGGACCTGTGGAGTCTAGAACTACAGCAGAACACGGACCTGTGGAGTCTAGAACCACAGCAGAACACGGACCTGTGGAGTCTAGAACTACAGCAGAACATGGACCTGTGGAGTCTAGAACTACAGCAGAACATGGACCTGTGGAGTCTAGAACCACAGCAGAACATGGACCTGTGGAGTCTAGAACTACAGCAGAACATGGACCTGTGGAGTCTAGAACCACAGCAGTACACGGACCTGTGGAGTCTAGAACCACAGCAGAACATGGACCTGTGGAGTCTAGAACTACAGCAGAACATGGACCTGTGGAGTCTAGAACTACAGCAGAACACGGACCTGTGGAGTCTAGAACCACAGCAGAACATGGACCTGTGGAGTCTAGAACCACAGCAGAACATGGACCTGTGGAGTCTTCTGCTGGTCCTCAGATCCTCTGGACGCTGCTTGAACATCTGAACGTCCACAGTGTTCAATGGTGGTCCTGTCTGTTGGGTCCAGGTGTGGGACCAGGTCTGAGCAGGTTCAGGACCTTCCACAGGTACATGGAGAACAGGCTGAACTCCTCCGACAGCTGGAAAACCCGTGGTCTGAAATGGTCCAGGAGCTCGTTCATCTGTGACTCCAGATCCACCTTCTCCGGATCCTCCAGCTTCAGCAGGAGTTCCTCCAGGATCCTCAACAGGTAGCAGGAGTTCTCATACTGGACCAGCGGAAACTTCTCCAGGTTGGAATTGTCCTGCAGGAAGTAAGCGTCGTTACACAAGGAGTCCATAAAGTCTGGATGAAGTTTGATGGACATTTGCCTTTGACATCACATTCTGCTGGACACTGACACCCCCCCCCCTTCAGTCCAAACTGCACATGTGCAGACCGTGTCAGCCATGACACATCAGATTTTAAAGGGTTAGAAGAATTACCAACTAGGCTCACGGTGTTATGATTGATTGTGGTTTTAAACGTCACAGTTAATTAATCATTGAGGCTGTTCTAATTAGTGATGTCCTGATCTGGATTTTTTTGCTTCTCATCCGATTTTTTAGGGTTAGTTTTGCCGATACTGATCCGATACTGATCTGATACCGACTTTTAAAATGAAATTTTGACTTAAATTCTTAGTCATTATTTGCAGGTTCTTCTTCTATTCTTTGACTGTAGATCCCAGTTGGTCTGAATGTGGAACCTGAACCAAAACTAGGACACCTTTGACTCTGAAGAACTTTAGCATCATTTTAACACTTTCCAAATTCAGACTGTGGACAGATCCTTCTATTTTCCACGGCTGTAGTGTGTCTGGACAGGTCCGTCCAGCTTTTCTATGGGGGTACGTTCGGTGCCGTATGTTAGTGATGTGAAGAGGGTTACTCAGGGTCAGGTCAAAAGAATGTCAGTTTATTTGCGGGTTGGGTCGGGTCAAATAATTCCACAAAAGCCCCATGGGTTGAAAAAAACCCGACTCACACATCACAACCGGACCTCAGAATGAGTCCAAGCACAGAGTGAAAGTGAAACTTAGTTGCTTTACTAGTTCCTCTACACCTCCCGCTGTTGTACAGCTTTTCACTACCTTCAGAAACTTTAATTTGAGGGGTGGGACGTTTGGTCTCATGACTAAATCTAATCCAGTCCTCTAAAAATGCCAGGTCAGCAGCTGATACTGATCTGTAGATCAGATCAGGACATCCCTAGCTCTAACAGTCGTCTATAAAGGATGAATGAAACACCTGAGGAAATACCTTAGAGCCACAGAATCATGGGAAGTAAAACAGAAAGTGAAACAAAAGGTGAAACAGGAAGTGCAGATGCATTTTCTGAACAGATTCAAGTAGAACCAGTGTTCAGAACTCAGAGCTCCTCCTTCCCCCTGAACTCTGTGCATGTGTGGATCCACTGTTTCTGTTTAAATCCAACAGTTTCCAGGTTGTTCCATACACACAAACAGTTGAATCTGGTCCCAGTCATGTGTCTGTCCAATTAGATTCAATTCACATCAATATTAGTTGAGTTCTAATTTTAAATGTGTGGGAAATGGGATTTTCAGTGTTCAGTGTAAATGTCCACAGAGTCCACATTCCACAGTGGATGTGGACAATTTAGTTCCACATACAAGAGACTGTTCTAAGCTACAGGTGGATCCAACTGGAGGAGAATCGGAGTCGTTTAGAATTTTGGATGAATTTTGGAAAATGTGTCAGTGATGACAGATGGAAATCTGTAGATGTTGTGACCTTGCTATGACCTTGAACTTTGTCCTACTGGGACCAAAATGGACTGGGTTGGTCCCAGGGCCTAGGCCTATCTGTGGGGAAGATCTGGGAAAGATGGGTGGAAGAGTTTTACACTGAAGATGAGAACAAACAAACAAACACACAAACAAACACACAAACACACAAAGCAAAGTGATCACAACACCTCCTGGCGGAGGGAATAAAACACCTAAAACCCACACAGTGATTATTACCTACAACAGACACAACTGGATCACAGGCTTCAAATGTGTGTGTGTGTGTGTGTGTGTGTGTTTTCTTCCCAGTGTCAAAGTTTGTGCGTGAACGACTGTGAGACAACACGAAGAAAACCACCAGCAGATGGATGTCAGGTATTCAACTAGACTGAAGCCTTTACAGAACAGATGGAAAGAGACCACACACACACACACACACACACACACACACACACACACACACCAGCATTGGGTCACTTAACGCCATCCTCCTCCACCACTCGCCGTTATGGTCTTTAAACTCCGCCCACTAACCCCCTGTGCTTTCTTTTGTTTTTGTTTTTCTTCTCTCTGGTTACCTCCGACAAGGAGGTTCTGTTTTTGCCAGGGTTTGTTTGTCTGTTTGTTTGTCTGTTTGTCTGTTTGTTTGTTTGTTTGTCTGTCCGTTAGTGTGCAACATAAATCAAAAAGTTCTGGACAGATTTGGATGAAATTTTCAGGGTTTGTTGGAAATGGGATAAGGAAGAAATGATTAAATTTTGGTGGTGATCAGGGGTGGGGGGGCCCACGGGGGGGGGCCACTGATCAGCCTTGGCGGAGGTCTGCGCTCTCTGAGTGCTTCTAGTTCCTCCTGTTCTAATCATGGATCAAATACAGTTTGAAGCTCACATTCATTCAGCTTCATAAATATTTCACCCACTCTAAACGCTGTCATATTTCAGCCGTACAGTCCAATGTCGATGTCGGTCATAACTCAAACGAACGCCGGCGCCGCCGAAACCGAAGCAGGAGGGAGTTTAAGAGGGAAATCCAACTGAGAACTGAGCTGATGAACTAGAATAAAAAGCGCCGACACGTCCACATGAACCCTTAAAAACCCAAATATAAAGCCAAAAACCAAAACCACCTACTGATCTAAACTGTTTAACACCTGCTGATCTACTAAAACTATCAATACATGGAAAGAACTGGTGTAAAATACAGTTCTTTATCTGTTCATGGTCATCAGATGTGATTGTAAAGGATCATTTTCAACCCTAATTAACCATCACATTTGGTTTAAATTGTTATCGTTGTTTCCAAAATGACTCACAGATGGTTTGGACTTCATTTCTCTCAACATTTATTTATTTATTTGTTTGTTTATTTTTTATCCATGACTGATTTTAAATGTTCTTCCTCTAAATTTCTACAACAATTTTTTCCTGTTCTGACTGTAAATAATAATTTTCAACTCTAATTAACCATCACATTTGGTTTAAATTATTATCTTTGTTTCTAAAATGACTCACAGATGGTTTGGACTTCAATTCTCTCAACACTGATTCAGTTTTCTTTTTGTCCATGACTCTCTTTTCAGTGTTCTTCCTCTAAATTTCTAATATTTTTCCTGCTCTGACTGTAATAATAATTTCCATCTACTTTCATCACATCTGACTGAGAAAGAAAAATTTACCATTAAACTAGAGTGAAATATTGATGTTTCTAAACTATATGGACATAAATATGTGGACACATCATGTCTCCAGCTGTCAGATGTCCTGTTCAGGAGGATTTAAGATAAAAACATCAATACTTCCTTAAAGTTTAAGGGAGATGTTCATAAAGTAGATGGTTAGTTATCGAAGAAAATTATTATTTACAGTCAGAGCGAGAAAAATATTAGAGCTATTTAGAGGAAGAACATTGAAAATCAGAGTCATGGATAAAAAAAACTAAACAAATGCTGATATAAGTTCAGACCAAAATATCTGTGAATCATTTTAGAAACAAAGATAATAATTAAACCAAATGAACCAATGCACTGATATGTATCCCATAATATTAAACTATATTCTGACACTAGTTGTTATGGTTTTGTTAGAAAACAAACACCTGAATCCAACATGTCCACATACTTTTGTCCAGATACGTTTGTCCACAGACTTTTGTCCAGATACGTTTGTCCACAGACTTTTGTCCACATACGCTTGTCCACAGACTTTTGTCCACGTACGTTGGTCCACAGACTTTTGTCCACGTACGTTTGTCCACAGACTTTTGTCCACATACGTTTGTCCACAGACTTTTGTCCACATACGTTTGTCCACAGACTTTTGTCCAGACTTTTGTCCACATACGTTTGTCCACAGACTTTTGTCCACATACGTTTGTCCACAGACTTTTGTCCACATACGTTTGTCCACAGACTTTTGTCCACATACGTTTGTCCACAGACTTTTGTCCACAGACTTTTGTCCACATACGCTTGTCCGCATATGTTTGTCCACAGACTTTTGTCCACATACGTTTGTCCACAGACTTTTGCCCACATACGTTTGTCCACAGATTTTTGTCCACATACGTTTGTCCACAGACTTTTGTCCACAGACTTTTGCCCACATACGTTTGTCCACAGATTTTTGTCCACATACGTTTGTCCACAGACTTTTGTCCACATACATTTGTCCACATACGTTTGTCCACAGACTTTTGTCCACATACGTTTGTCCACAGACTTTTGCCCACATACGTTTGTCCACAGATTTTTGTCCACATACGTTTGTCCACAGACTTTTGTCCACAGACTTTTGCCCACATACGTTTGTCCACAGACTTTTGTCCATGTATGTTTGTCCACAGACTTTTGTCCACAGACTTTTGTCCACATACGCTTGTCCACAGACTTTTGTCCACATACGTTTGTCCACAGACTTTTGTCCACAGACTTTTGTCCACATACGCTTGTCCACATACGTTTGTCCACAGACTTTTGTCCACATACGTTTGTCCACAGACTTTTGCCCACATACGTTTGTCCACAGATTTTTGTCCACATACGTTTGTCCACAGACTTTTGTCCACAGACTTTTGCCCACATACGTTTGTCCACAGATTTTTGTCCACATACGTTTGTCCACAGATTTTTGTCCACATACGTTTGTCCACAGACTTTTGCCCACATACGTTTGTCCACAGATTTTTGTCCACATACGTTTGTCCACAGACTTTTGTCCACATACATTTGTCCACATACGTTTGTCCACAGACTTTTGCCCACATACGTTTGTCCACAGACTTTTGTCCACAGACTTTTGTCCACAGACTTTTGCCCACATACGTTTGTCCACAGACTTTTGTCCACAGATTTTTGCCCACGTACGTTTGTCCACAGACTTTTGTCCACGTACGTTTGTCCACATATGCTTGTCCACAGACTTTTGTCCATGTATGTTTGTCCACAGACTTTTGTCCACAGACTTTTGTCCACATACGCTTGTCCACAGACTTTTGTCCACATACGTTTGTCCACAGACTTTTGTCCACAGACTTTTGTCCACATACGCTTGTCCACATACGTTTGTCCACAGACTTTTGTCCACATACGTTTGTCCACAGATTTTTGTCCACATACGTTTGTCCACAGACTTTTGTCCACAGACTTTTGCCCACATACGTTTGTCCACAGATTTTTGTCCACATACATTTGTCCACATACGTTTGTCCACATACGTTTGTCCACAGACTTTTGTCCACATACATTTGTCCACATACGTTTGTCCACAGACTTTTGCCCACATACGTTTGTCCACAGACTTTTGCCCACATACGTTTGTCCACAGACTTTTGTCCACATACGCTTGTCCACACACATTTGTCCACAGACTTTTGTCCACATACGCTTGTCCACAGACTTTTGTCCACATACGTTTGTCCACAGACTTTTGTCCACATACGCTTGTCCACATACGTTTGTCCACATACACTTGTCCACATACGTTTGTCCACAGACTTTTGCCCACATACGTTTGTCCACAGATTTTTGTCCACATACGTTTGTCCACAGACTTTTGTCCACAGACTTTTGCCCACATACGTTTGTCCACAGATTTTTGTCCACATACGTTTGTCCACAGACTTTTGTCCACATACATTTGTCCACATACGTTTGTCCACAGACTTTTGCCCACATACGTTTGTCCACAGACTTTTGTCCACAGACTTTTGCCCACATACGTTTGTCCACAGGCTTTTGCCCACATACGTTTGTCCACAGACTTTTGTCCACATACGTTTGTCCACAGACTTTTGCCCACATACGTTTGTCCACAGACTTTTGCCCACATACGTTTGTCCACAGACTTTTGCCCACGTACGTTTGTCCACAGACTTTTGCCCACGTACGTTTGTCCACAGACTTTTGTCCACATACGTTTGTCCACAGACTTTTGTCCACGTACGTTTGTCCACATACGTTTGTCCACATACGCTTGTCCACAGACTTTTGTCCATGTATGTTTGTCCACAGACTTTTGTCCACGTACGTTTGTCCACAGACTTTTGTCCACATACATTTGTCCACATACGTTTGTCCACAGACTTTTGTCCACATACGTTTGTCCACAGACTTTTGTCCACGTACGTTTGTCCACAGACTTTTGTCCACAGACTTTTGTCCACATACGCTTGTCCACAGACTTTTGTCCACATACGTTTGTCCACAGACGTTTGTCCACAGACTTTTGTCCACATACGCTTGTCCACATACGTTTGTCCACAGACTTTTGTCCACGTACGTTTGTCCACAGACTTTTGTCCACAGACTTTTGTCCACATACGCTTGTCCACAGACTTTTGTCCACATACGTTTGTCCACAGACGTTTGTCCACAGACTTTTGTCCACATACACTTGTCCACATACGTTTGTCCACAGACTTTTGTCCACATACATTTGTCCACATACGTTTGTCCAGACTTTTGTCCACATACGTTTGTCCACAGACTTTTGCCCACATACGTTTGTCCACAGATTTTTGTCCACATACGTTTGTCCACAGACTTTTGTCCACATACGTTTGTCCACAGACTTTTGCCCACATACGTTTGTCCACAGACTTTTGTCCACAGACTTTTGCCCACATACGTTTGTCCACAGACTTTTGTCCACATACGTTTGTCCACAGACTTTTGCCCACATACGTTTGTCCACAGACTTTTGTCCACAGACTTTTGCCCACATACGTTTGTCCACAGACTTTTGCCCACGTACGTTTGTCCACAGACTTTTGTCCACAGATTTTTGTCCACATACGTTTGTCCACAGACTTTTGTCCACATACATTTGTCCACAGACTTTTGTCCACATACATTTGTCCACATACGTTTGTCCACAGACTTTTGCCCACATACGTTTGTCCACAGACTTTTGTCCACAGACTTTTGCCCACATACGTTTGTCCACAGACTTTTGCCCACATACGTTTGTCCACAGATTTTTGTCCACATACGTTTGTCCACAGACTTTTGTCCACATACGTTTGTCCACAGACTTTTGCCCACATACGTTTGTCCACAGACTTTTGTCCACAGACTTTTGCCCACATACGTTTGTCCACATACGTTTGTCCACAGACTTTTGCCCACATACGTTTGTCCACAGATTTTTGTCCACATACGTTTGTCCACATACGTTTGTCCACAGACTTTTGTCCACAGATTTTTGTCCACATACGTTTGTCCACATACGTTTGTCCACAGACTTTTGCCCACATAAGTTTGTCCACAGACTTTTGTCCACAGACTTTTGCCCACATACGTTTGTCCACAGACTTTTGCCCACATACGTTTGTCCACAGATTTTTGTCCACATACGTTTGTCCACAGACTTTTGTCCACATACGTTTGTCCACAGACTTTTGCCCACATACGTTTGTCCACAGACTTTTGTCCACATACGTTTGTCCACAGACTTTTGCCCACATACGTTTGTCCACAGACTTTTGTCCACAGACTTTTGCCCACATACGTTTGTCCACAGACTTTTGCCCACATACGTTTGTCCACAGATTTTTGTCCACATACGTTTGTCCACATACGTTTGTCCACAGACTTTTGCCCACATACGTTTGTCCACAGATTTTTGTCCACATACGTTTGTCCACATACATTTGTCCACAGACTTTTGCCCACATACGTTTGTCCACAGACTTTTGTCCACAGACTTTTGCCCACATACGTTTGTCCACATACGTTTGTCCACAGACTTTTGTCCACATACGTTTGTCCACAGATTTTTGTCCACATACATTTGTCCATATTTGGTAACTCTCTTCTAAACCCTCCTCTCTTTCTACTTCCTGTTCCATCCTCCTTTTAAACCCAACAGACGACAAACATCAAATGAAACGAAGCTGAAAGTGGGCGTTAGACGAGTGCTGCTTCATTCCCCACACTCACACTGTTCTGCTTTAACAGACTCAACAGCACGGATCCAAACTACCAACTCTGCTATGAAAGAACGCAAACATGTTCTGTTTTAGACCCAGAAAAAAAAAAACATATATACATACCACATACAAATACATACATATATACATACCACATACATATACATACATATATACATACCACATACATATACATACATATATACATACCACATACATATACATACATATACATACATATATACATACCACATACATATACATACATATATACATACCACATACAAATACATACATATATACATACCACATACAAATACATACATATATACATACCACATACATATACATACATATATACATACCACATACAAATACATACATATATACATACCACATACAAATACATACATATATACATACCACATACATATACATACATATATACATACCACATACATATACATACATATATACATACCACATACATATACATACATATATACATACCACATACATATACATACATATATACATACCACATACATATACATACATATATACATACCACATACATATACATACATATATACATACCACATACATATACATACATATATACATACCACACTGAGAAAACAGACTGAGCTGATCAGAGCAGAATTTGAATCTGGAGAAGTGAATGATGGAACGGACTGGATATGGGGGGGGGGGGTCTGGATATGAGAAATGTCGCAGAAATGTTCGTCAGAAGTCTGGACCTTTTACGTATAAATGTCGTAGAAATGTTCGTCAGAAGTCTGGACCTTATACGTATAAATGTCATAGAAATGTTCGTCAGAAGTCTGGACCTTTTACGTATAAATGTCGTAGAAATGTTCGTCAGAAGTCTGGACCTTTTACGTATAAATGTCATAGAAATGTTCGTCAGAAGTCTGGACCTTTTACGTATAAATGTCGTAGAAATGTTCGTCAGAAGTCTGGACCTTATACGTATAAATGTCATAGAAATGTTCGTCAGAAGTCTGGACCTTATACGTATAAATGTCATAGAAATGTTCGTCAGAAGTCTGGACCTTTTACGTATAAATGTCGTAGAAATGTTCGTCAGAAGTCTGGACCTTATATGTATAAATGTCATAGAAATGTTCGTCAGAAGTCTGGACCTTATACGTATAAATGTCATAGAAATGTTCGTCAGAAGTCTGGACCTTATATGTATAAATGTCATAGAAATGTTCGTCAGAAGTCTGGACCTTATACGTATAAATGTCATAGAAATGTTCGTCAGAAGTCTGGACCTTATACGTATAAATGTCATAGAAATGTTCGTCAGAAGTCTGGACCTTATATGTATAAATGTCATAGAAATGTTCGTCAGAAGTCTGGACCTTATATGTATAAATGTCATAGAAATGTTCGTCAGAAGTCTGGACCTTTTACGTATAAATGTCGTAGAAATGTTCGTCAGAAGTCTGGACCTTATACGTATAAATGTCATAGAAATGTTCGTCAGAAGTCTGGACCTTATACGTATAAATGTCATAGAAATGTTCGTCAGAAGTCTGGACCTTATACGTATAAATGTCATAGAAATGTTCGTCAGAAGTCTGGACCTTATACGTATAAATGTCATAGAAATGTTCGTCAGAAGTCTGGACCTTATACGTATAAATGTCATAGAAATGTTCGTCAGAAGTCTGGACCTTATATGTATAAATGTCATAGAAATGTTCGTCAGAAGTCTGGACCTTATACGTATAAATGTCATAGAAATGTTCGTCAGAAGTCTGGACCTTATACGTATAAATGTCATAGAAATGTTCGTCAGAAGTCTGGACCTTTTACGTATAAATGTCATAGAAATGTTCGTCAGAAGTCTGGACCTTATATGTATAAATGTCATAGAAATGTTCGTCAGAAGTCTGGACCTTATACGTATAAATGTCATAGAAATGTTCGTCAGAAGTCTGGACCTTATATGTATAAATGTCATAGAAATGTTCGTCAGAAGTCTGGACCTTATACGTATAAATGTCATAGAAATGTTCGTCAGAAGTCTGGACCTTATACGTATAAATGTCATAGAAATGTTCGTCAGAAGTCTGGACCTTATACGTATAAATGTCATAGAAATGTTCGTCAGAAGTCTGGACCTTATACGTATAAATGTCATAGAAATGTTCGTCAGAAGTCTGGACCTTATACGTATAAATGTCATAGAAATGTTCGTCAGAAGTCTGGACCTTATACGTATAAATGTCATAGAAATGTTCGTCAGAAGTCTGGACCTTATATGTATAAATGTCATAGAAATGTTCGTCAGAAGTCTGGACCTTTTACGTATAAATGTCATAGAAATGTTCGTCAGAAGTCTGGACCTTATATGTATAAATGTCATAGAAATGTTCGTCAGAAGTCTGGACCTTTTACGTATAAATGTCATAGAAATGTTCGTCAGAAGTCTGGACCTTATATGTATAAATGTCATAGAAATGTTCGTCAGAAGTCTGGACCTTATATGTATAAATGTCATAGAAATGTTCGTCAGAAGTCTGGACCTTATATGTATAAATGTCATAGAAATGTTCGTCAGAAGTCTGGACCTTATACGTATAAATGTCATAGAAATGTTCGTCAGAAGTCTGGACCTTATATGTATAAATGTCATAGAAATGTTCGTCAGAAGTCTGGACCTTATACGTATAAATGTCATAGAAATGTTCGTCAGAAGTCTGGACCTTTTACGTATAAATGTCATAGAAATGTTCGTCAGAAGTCTGGACCTTATACGTATAAATGTCATAGAAATGTTCGTCAGAAGTCTGGACCTTATACGTATAAATGTCATAGAAATGTTCGTCAGAAGTCTGGACCTTATACGTATAAATGTCATAGAAATGTTCGTCAGAAGTCTGGACCTTATACGTATAAATGTCATAGAAATGTTCGTCAGAAGTCTGGACCTTATACGTATAAATGTCGTAGAAATGTTCGTCAGAAGTCTGGACCTTATACGTATAAATGTCGTAGAAATGTTTGTCAGAAGTCTGAACCTTATACGTATAAATGTCGTAGAAATGTTTGTCAGAAGTCTGGACCTTTTACGTATAAATGTCGTAGAAATGTTCGTCAGAAGTCTGGACCTTTTACGTAGAAATGTCGTAGAAATGTTCGTCAGAAGTCTGGACCTTTTACGTAGAAATGTCGTAGAAATGTTCGTCAGAAGTCTGGACCTTTTACGTATAAATGTCGTAGAAATGTTCGTCAGAAGTCTGGACCTTTTACGTATAAATGTCGTAGAAATGTTCGTCAGAAGTCTGGACCTTTTACGTATAAATGTCGTAGAAATGTTCGTCAGAAGTCTGGACCTTATACGTATAAATGTCATAGAAATGTTCGTCAGAAGTCTGGACCTTATACGTATAAATGTCATAGAAATGTTCGTCAGAAGTCTGGACCTTTTACGTATAAATGTCGTAGAAATGTTTGTCAGAAGTCTGAACCTTATATGTATAAATGTTGCAGAAATGTTCGTTGGAAAAGTGGGTTTAGACAAATATGAGCCCTTTAAGACATGATCAGATGTTTTATAGCAAAATATACAGAAAAAATAAAAATCAGAGTATTTTGAGGAGCTGAGTCAGAGAAATGTCGCAGTTTCAGTCAAACTAGCGTTTCTGTCGTAAAAGTAAAGACGCAGACAGCGAATGTGAGGAGAAGAACGAACATGTGCTTCAGTGTCTGAAACCTGAGCGTCCATTTGAGCTGAACAAAGTGTCCATCTGTCCAGTGTCCATATGTCCAAAGTGTCCATCTGTCTAGTGTCCATATGTCCAAAGTGTCCATCTGTCTAGTGTCCATTTGTCCAAAGTGTCCATCTGTCCAGTGTCCATATGTCCAAAGTGTCCATCTGTCCAGTGTCCATCTGTCTAGTGTCCATATGTCCATGTCCCTCTGTCCAAATAAAGGGTCCTTCTGTCCAGTGTCAATCTGTCCAAACAATGTATCCATCTGTCCAAATAAAGTGTCCATTTGTCCAAAGTGTCCATCTGTCCAAATAAAGTGTCCATTTGTCCAAAGTGTCCATCTGTCCAAACAGTGTCCATCTGTCCAGTGTCCATCTGTCCAAACAATGTATCCATCTGTCCAAATAAAGTGTCCATTTGTCCAAACAATGTGTTCATCTGTCCAGTGTCCATCTGTCCAAAGTGTCTATCTGTCTGTCCATCCATCTGTCTGTCCATCCTCCTGCAGGTGCTGTCTGTCCACACAGGCGTCCATCTGTCCGTCCACAGGTGTCAGGTGGACACAGTCTCCAGTAGAAACACTCAGAGCACACACCTCCTCCTACACCCCCCCCCCCCATCACCACCAACATTTGTTCTTTGTGCCAGTATCAGTATTTCCTGAAATGACATCCAAATCCATCCACAACTTTTTGAGTTACCTTGCTAACACACACACACACACCTGTCCTGACCCCACACACACACACACCTGTCCTGACCCCACACACACACACACCTGTCCTGACCCCACACACACACACACCTGTCCTGACCCCCCCCCCCCCCCCACAGGTAAACACAAACAGGCTGTGCTTCCTCTTCAGACTCTGTCTTCAGTTTTTTGAACTCTTCAGGTGACTGGTCGACGTTAACATTCAGATTAAAGGTGCAGTTGCTAAGCAACCACCGGCTGAAATAAACGCCGACGGGGTGACGGACAAACACGGGAGGTAAGGTTACGTCCAGGAGTTCTGACGGGGAACATTACTGTCATTTACTGACTTCCATCATTTCCATTTCCATTCAGTCTGTGGTGTCAGGAAGAAGAAATGATGAAGAAGAATATTAGAACTGCAGAGGGAGGGGTGCATTCAACACACACACACACACACACACACCTACATACACACATACACACATACACACACACACACACACACCTACATACACACACACACACACACACCTACACACACACACACACACCTACACACACACACACACACCTACACACACACCTACACACACACACACACACCTACACACACACACACACACACACACACACACCTACACACACACACACACACCTACACACACACACACACACACACACACACACACACACACCTACACACACACACCTACACACACACACACACACCTACACACACACCTACACACACACACACACACCTACACACACACACACACACCTACACACACACCTACACACACACACACACCTACACACACACACACACACACACACCTACACACACACACACACACACACCTACACACACACACACACACACCTACACACACACACACACACCTACACACACACCTACACACACACACACACACCTACACACACACACACACACACCTACACACACACACACACCTACACACACACACACACACACACACCTACACACCTACACACACACACACACACCTACACACACACACACACACACACACACCTACACACACACACACACACACACACACACGCACACACCTACACACACACACCTACACACACACACACACACACACACCTACACACACTCATGTGTGTTGAACAGCTGGCCTGTTTCCACAGCAGCTGTATGTATGTGCTGACTGTCGGACAGCGCTGAAATGAACAATGACTGAAGACGGAACAGAAATGCACACGTTCTGTAGAGATCAAATAAAATATGTGGACAAAAGTATGTGGACACCTTGAATCCAGCTGTTTTTTTATAACAAAATAAAAACTAATGTCAGAATAGAGTTGAACTTTCAGATAAGTATCATTTGAGTTAGTTTGGTTTAAACTGTTACCTTTGTTCCCAAAACTTAATTTCTCTCAACATTTTAGTTATTTTTTTATCCATGACTCTGATTTTCAATGTTTTTCCTCTAAATTTCTATGATATTTTTTCTGCTCTGACTGAAAATAATAATTTTCTACTTTCATCACATCTGAGTGAGGACCAACAATCTACCACTAAACCAGAGTGAAACATGGAGGTCTATCAACTCTGGACAGAAGTATGTGGACACGTCATGTCTACAGCTGTAACATGTCCTGTTCAGGAGGATGGATGAAGGATGGATGAAGGATGGATGAAGGATTGATGTTTAGATGAATGTTTGATGGATGAACCGTCCTCAGATGTTGGATGTATAGCTCCTCCTCCTCACATGTTGGATGTATAGCTCCTCCTCCTCACATGTTGGATGTATAGCTCCTCCTCACATGTTGGATGTATAGCTCCTCCTCCTCACATGTTGGATGTATAGCTCCTCCTCCTCACATGTTGGATGTATAGCTCCTCCTCCTCACATGTTGGATGTATAGCTCCACCTCCTCCTCAGATGGACACACCTCTCTCACCTCCAGGTCATTTCTCATCCTGGATCGGCTCCATGTGATTGGATTCTACCCAGAATCCTTTGCAGCAGAGCGGCCGACAGCAGGACAGACTGATGGAGTCGTCTATCGGCTCGTTAGCGTTCCTCTGGGATGTCGACAGCTGCCGGCGCCACGGCAACAGCATTTCGAACAGCCTTTTAATAATCCTGATGAAGCTCCGCCCATCCACGCCAGGATTAGACCGGTCAAGTTCAGGACCAGAGCAGGGTTAGACCGGTCAAGTTCAGGACCAGAGCAGGGTTAGACCGGCCAAGTTCAGGACCAGAGCAGGATTAGACCGGTCAAGTTCAGAACCAGAGCAGGGTTAGACCGGCCAAGTTCAGGACCAGGGCAGGGTTAGACCGGTCAATTTCAGAACCAGAGCAGGGTTAGACCGGTCAAGTTCAGGACCAGAGCAGGGTTAGACCGGTCTAGTTCAGGACCAGAACAGGGTTAGACCGGTCAAGTTCAGGACCAGAGCAGGGTTAGACCGGTCAAGTTCAGGACCAGAACAGGGTTAGACCGGTCAAGTTCAGGACCAGAGCAGGGTTAGACCGGTCTAGTTCAGGACCAGAACAGGGTTAGACCGGTCTAGTTCAGGACCAGAACAGGGTTAGACCGGTCAAGTTCAGGACCAGAGCAGGGTTAGACTGGTCTAGTTCAGGACCAGAACAGGGTTAGACCGGTCAAGTTCAGGACCAGAACACAAAGTCAAACCAACTCTTACAGTCCCAGGCCACGGTCACAGCAGGTCTAAGGCTCCGCCCACAGCAGGTCTAACGCACAGTTCGCATTTTTGGGTGAAATCCGATTTTTTTATGTGCTTGTTCATATTCCACATTAACTGCGACTTCAATCAGTTTAGACCCTGCAGTGACCCACATGGACTAAAGAGGTCCTGCAGTGACCCACATGGACTAAAGAGGTCCTGCAGTGACCCACATGGACTAAAGAGGTCCTGCAGTGACCCACATGGACTAAAGAGGTCCTGCAGTGACCCACATGGACTAAAGAGGTCCTGAAGGAATATGAGACCATGCAGACAGGAAATATGGAGGCATCTCGCCTTGGTGAAGAATTGTGACGTTTGTCGCATCTCAGTGGCATAAAGGTCGGACGGAAAGAAACAGGTTTGTAAAAGTAAAAGAAGTTCTGTAGGAGCAGTTTTAAACATTCGTACAGATAGAGTCTGTATTTTTGGTTTAAAAAAACTTCACATACGTTTACAAGTTATCTGGCCTCATCTTGACACCACAGACCTGGACCTGGATCGTATGTGGACCTGTATGCGGACCTGGACCTGGACCTGGTTGTGGGTCTGTATGCGGACCTGGACCTGGTCTTGGATGTGTCTGCCTGCAGCGGTCTGACCCAGATCCCATGTGCTGGCGTTGACAGATGATGAAAGTGTTCCTCAGACGAATTGAATCGTCCATTTGATGAGACTGCAGATCGTTACTGTTCAGACAGAAGCACAGGGCAGTGAAGCCACTGAAACGAAGACTGAGGAGGAAACAGGACAAGGATGAAACTGGACAAGGATGAAACTGGACAAGGATGAAACTGGACAAAGACAGAACAGGAAAAGGATGAAACAGGACAAGGATGAAACTGGACAAGGATGAAACTGGACAAAGACAGAACAGGAAAAGGATGAAACAGGACAAGGATGAAACTGGACAAGGACGGAACAGGAAAAGGATGAAACAGGACAAGGATGAAACAGGACAAGGATGAAAAAGGACAAGGATGAAACTGGAAAAGGATGAAACTGGAAAAAGACGGAACAGGACAAGGATGAAACTGGACAAGGATGAAACTGGACAAAGACGGAACAGGAAAAGGATGAAACAGGACAAGGATGAAACAGGACAAGGATGAAAAAGGACAAGGATGAAACTGGACAAGGATGAAACTGGACAAAGACGGAACAGGACAAGGATGAAACAGGACAAGGATGAAACAGGACAAGGATGAAACTGGACAAGGATGAAACTGGAAAAAGACGGAACAGGAAAAGGATGAAACAGGACAAGGATGAAACAGGACAAGGATGAAACATGACAAAGACGAATCAGGACAAGGATGAAAAAGGACAAGGATGAAACAGGACAAGGATGAAACTGGACAAGGATGAAACTGGAAAAAGACGGAACAGGAAAAGGATGAAACAGGACAAGGATGAAACTGGACAAGGATGAAACAGGACAAGGATGAAACTGGACAAAGACGGAACAGGACAAGGATGAAACTGGACAAGGATGAAACTGGACACAGACGGAACAGGACAAGGATGAAACAGGACAAAGACGAATCAGGACAAGGATGAAACAGGACAAGGATGAAACTGGACAAGGATGAAACAGGACAAGGATGAAACTGGACAAGGATGAAACTGGACAAAGACGGAACAGGACAAGGATGAAACAGGACAAGGATGAAACAGGACAAGGATGAAACTGGACAAGGATGAAACTGGACAAAGACAGAACAGGAAAAGGATGAAACAGGACAAGGATGAAACTGGACAAGGACGGAACAGGAAAAGGATGAAACAGGACAAGGATGAAACAGGACAAGGATGAAAAAGGACAAGGATGAAACTGGAAAAGGATGAAACTGGAAAAAGACGGAACAGGACAAGGATGAAACTGGACAAGGATGAAACTGGACAAAGACGGAATAGGAAAAGGATGAAACTGGACAAGGATGAAACTGGACAAAGACGGAACAGGAAAAGGATGAAACAGGACAAGGATGAAAAAGGACAAGGATGAAACTGGACAAGGATGAAACTGGACAAAGACGGAACAGGACAAGGATGAAACAGGACAAGGATGAAACATGACAAAGACGAATCAGGACAAGGATGAAAAAGGACAAGGATGAAACAGGACAAGGATGAAACTGGACAAGGATGAAACTGGAAAAAGACGGAACAGGAAAAGGATGAAACAGGACAAGGATGAAACTGGACAAGGATGAAACAGGACAAGGATGAAACTGGACAAAGACGGAACAGGACAAGGATGAAACTGGACAAGGATGAAACTGGACAAGGATGAAACTGGACACAGACGGAACAGGACAAGGATGAAACAGGACAAAGACGAATCAGGACAAGGATGAAACAGGACAAGGATGAAACTGGACAAGGATGAAACTGGACAAAGACGGAACAGGACAAGGATGAAACAGGACAAGGATGAAACTGGACAAGGATGAAACTGGACAAAGACGAATCAGGACAAGGATGAAACAGGACAAGGATGAAACTGGACAAGGATGAAACTGGACAAAGACGGAACAGGACAAGGATGAAACTGGACAAGGATGAAACTGGACAAAGACGGAACAGGACAAGGATGAAACAGGACAAGGATGAAACAGGACAAAGACGAATCAGGACAAGGATGAAAAAGGACAAGGATGAAACTGGACAAGGATGAAACAGGACAAGGATGAAACTGGACAAGGATGAAACTGGACAAAGACGGAAAAGGAAGAAGGATGAAACTGGAAAAGGATGAAACTGGACAAGGATGAAACTGGACAAAGACGGAAAAGGACAAGGATGAAACTGGACAAAGAAGGAACAGGACAAGGATGAAACAGGACAAGGATGAAACTGGACAAAGACGGAACAGGACAAGGATGAAACAGGACAAGGATGAAACAGGACAAGGATGAAACAGGACAAGGATGAAACAGGACAAAGACGGAACAGGACAAAGATGGAACAGGACAAAGATGGAACAGGACAAAGACGAATCAGGACGAGGATGAAACTGGACAAGGATGAAACAGGACAAGGATGAAACAGGACAAAGACGGAACAGGACAAAGACAGAACAGGACAAAGACGAATCAGGACAAGGATGAAACAGGACAAGGATGAAACAGGACAAGGATGAAACTGGACAAGGATGAAACTGGACAAAGACGGAACAGGACAAGGATGAAACAGGACAAAGACGGAACAGGACAAGGATGAAACAGGACAAGGATGAAACAGGACAAGGATGAAACAGGACAAGGATGAAACAGGACAAGGACGAAACAGGACAAAGACGAAACAGGACAAAGACGAAACGGGACAAGGACGAAACTGGACAAGGATGAAACAGGACAAAGATGAAACAGGACAAGGATGAAACAGGACAAAAACGGAACAGGACAAGGATGAAACAGGACAAAAACGGAACAGGACAAGGATGAAACAGGACAAGGATGAAACAGGACAAAGACGAAACAGGACAAAGACGAAACAGGACAAAGACGAAACAGGACAAGGACGAAACAGGACAAGGATGAAACAGGACAAAAACGGAACAGGACAAGGATGAAACAGGACAAAAACGGAACAGGACAAGGATGAAACAGGACAAAAACGGAACAGGACAAGGATGAAACAGGACAAGGATGAAACAGGACAAAGACGAAACAGGACAAAGACGAAACAGGACAAAGACGAAACAGGACAAGGACGAAACAGGACAAGGATGAAACAGGACAAAAACGGAACAGGACAAGGATGAAACAGGACAAAAACGGAACAGGACAAGGATGAAACAGGACGAAAAACGGAACAGGACAAGGATGAAACAGGACAAAGACGAAACAGGACAAAGACGAATCAGGACAAGGATGAAACAGGACAAAGACGAAACAGGACAAAGACGAATCAGGACAAGGATGAAACAGGACAAGGACAAACCCAGACAAAGACCGGTCCATATGGACAGACCAGGGACAAACCCGTCCGTCCGTCCTGTCCGACAGTTTGAATCAGAGGACGTGGGTCATAAAATTCTGAGTCTGTGATGAAACTAAAGTCACAGCAGAGTTGAACTGACACTGTTTCCATCTGTGCTTCTACTGTCACACACAGACGACAGCAAATGACAGCAGAGGGACGGAGACGACTGAAGACCCCTCCAACCCTGAAACCAGTCCAGTCCGACCAGGCTCTGAGACTAGAACACTGAGGTCTAACCCCCCTGAGGTGGGTCCATCTGAGGTGGATCTGAACTCAAGTCCTTATTTCACTCATGAGACTAGAGCCATAATGAATGAAAGGTGGATGTGATGACAGGTCCCATCTATTGGACTCACGTCTGAGCTGATAAACGCACATTTGAATGAAGAATCTGTTCATTTTCCTCCAGAAGAAACAGTGACAGCGAAACACGAGTCGAGCACCTGCAGCTGAAACATCAGCGTCGTCAATATTGATCATGACTGTGTTTGTTTGAGTCATTAATGTTTGGACCGAGCTGGAGACGGCTTCAATTTACAGATTAAGAAGACAAATATCCAAACAAAAACAAGACGAAGCTTCAGCAAAAAACAGATGAGACTTCAGCAAAAAAAACAAGACGAAACTTCAGCACAAAAAAAAAAACAAATGAAACTTCAGCAAAAAACAGATAAAACTTCAGCAAAAAACAAGACAAAACTTCAGCAGAAAAAAAAAACAAATGAAACTTCAGCAAAAAACAGATAAAACTTCAGCAAAAAACAAGACAAAACTTCAGCACAAAAAAAACCAAAACTTCAGCAAAAAAAAAGATAAAACTTCAGCAAAAAACAAGACGAAACTTCAGCAAAATAAAAATCAAAACTTCAGCAAAAAACAGATAAAACTTCAGCAAAAAACAGGACGAAACTTCAGCAAAAAAAAAAACATAAAACTTCAGCAAAAAACAGGACGAAACTTCAGCAAAAAAAAAAAAAAACAGATAAAACTTAAGCAAAAAACATAAAACTTCAGCAAAAAAAAAACAGATAAAACTTCAGCAAAAAACAAGACGAAACTTCAGCAAAATAAAAATCAAAACTTCAGCAAAAAACAGATAAAACTTCAGCAAAAAACAAGACGAAACTTCAGCAAAATAAAAATCAAAACTTCAGCAAAAAACAGATAAAACTTCAGCAAAAAACAGGACGAAACTTCAGCAAAATAAAAATCAAAACTTCAGCAAAAAACAGATAAAACTTCAGCAAAAAACAGGACAAAACTTCAGCAAAATAAAAATCAAAACTTCAGCAAAAAACAGATAAAACTTCAGCAAAAAACAGGACAAAACTTCAGCAAAAAAGAAAACAGATAAAACTTCAGCAAAAAACAGGACGAAACTTCAGCAAAAAAAACCCCATAAAACTTCAGCAAAAAACAGGACGAAACTTCAGCAAAAAAAAAAAAAACATAAAACTTAAGCAAAAAATATAAAACTTCAGCAAAAAACAGGACGAAACTTCAGCAAAAAAAAAAAAAAAACATAAAACTTCAGCAAAAAACAGGACGAAACTTCAGCAAAAAAAAAAAAAAAAACAGATAAAACTTAAGCAAAAAACATAAAACTTCAGCAAAAAAAAAACAGATAAAACTTCAGCAAAAAACAAGACGAAACTTCAGCAAAATAAAAATCAAAACTTCAGCAAAAAACAGATAAAACTTCAGCAAAAAACAGGATGAAACTTCAGCAAAAAAAAAACATAAAACTTCAGCAAAAAACAGGACGAAACTTCAGCAAAAAAAAAAAAAAAAACAGATAAAACTTAAGCAAAAAACATAAAACTTCAGCAAAAAAAAAACAGATAAAACTTCAGCAAAAAACAAGACGAAACTTCAGCAAAATAAAAATCAAAACTTCAGCAAAAAACAGATAAAACTTCAGCAAAAAACAAGACGAAACTTCAGCAAAATAAAAATCAAAACTTCAGCAAAAAACAGATAAAACTTCAGCAAAAAACAGGACGAAACTTCAGCAAAAAAAAAAAAACATAAAACTTCAGCAAAAAACAGGACGAAACTTCAGCAAAATAAAAATCAAAACTTCAGCAAAAAACAGATAAAACTTCAGCAAAAAACAAGACGAAACTTCAGCAAAATAAAAATCAAAACTTCAGCAAAAAACAGATAAAACTTCAGCAAAAAACAAGACAAAACTTCAGCAAAATAAAAATCAAAACTTCAGCAAAAAACAGATAAAACTTCAGCAAAAAACAAGACGAAACTTCAGCAAAATAAAAATCAAAACTTCAGCAAAAAACAGATGAAACTTCAGCAAAAAACAAGATTAAACTTCAGCAAAAAAAAGGACAAAACTTCAGCAAAAAAAAACAGATAAAACTTCAGCAAAAAACAAAACGAAACTTCAGCAAAATAAAAATCAAAACTTCAGCAAAAAACAGATGAAACTTCAGCAAAAAACAGGACGAAACTTCAGCAAAAAAAAAACATAAAACTTCAGCAAAAAACAGGACGAAACTTCAGCAAAAAAAAAAAAACAGATAAAACTTAAGCAAAAAACATAAAACTTCAGCAAAAAAAAAACAGATAAAACTTCAGCAAAAAACAAAACGAAACTTCAGCAAAATAAAAATCAAAACTTCAGCAAAAAACAGGACGAAACTTCAGCAAAAAAAAAAAAACATAAAACTTCAGCAAAAAACAGGACGAAACTTCAGCAAAATAAAAATCAAAACTTCAGCAAAAAACAGATAAAACTTCAGCAAAAAACAAGACGAAACTTCAGCAAAATAAAAATCAAAACTTCAGCAAAAAACAGATAAAACTTCAGCAAAAAACAGGACGAAACTTCAGCAAAATAAAAATCAAAACTTCAGCAAAAAACAGATAAAACTTCAGCAAAAAACAGGACAAAACTTCAGCAAAATAAAAATCAAAACTTCAGCAAAAAACAGATAAAACTTCAGCAAAAAACAGGACAAAACTTCAGCAAAATAAAAATCAAAACTTCAGCAAAAAACAGATAAAACTTCAGCAAAAAACAGGACAAAACTTCAGCAAAATAAAAATCAAAACTTCAGCAAAAAACAGGACAAAACTTCAGCAAAAAAGAAAACAGATAAAACTTCAGCAAAAAACATGACGAAACTTCAGCAAAAAAAACCCCATAAAACTTCAGCAAAAAACAGGACGAAACTTCAGCAAAAAAAAAAAAGATAAAACTTAAGCAAAAAATATAAAACTTCAGCAAAAAACATAAAACGTAAAAAAAGAACAGATAAAACTTCAGCAAAAAACATAAAACTTAAAAAAAACATAAAACTTCAGCAAACACAAGATAAAACTTCAGCAGAAAAAAAAGATACAACTTGAGCAAAAAACAAGGTCAAACTTCAGCAAAAAAAAAACAGACAAAACTTCAGCAAAAACAAGATGAAACTTCAGCAAAAAACAGATAAAACATTAAAAAACAAAACGAAACTTCAGCAAAAAAAACAGATAAAACTTCAGCAAAAAAAACCAGATAAAACTTCAGCAAAAAACAAGATGAAACTTCAGCAAAAAAAAGGACGAAACTTCAGCAAAAAAAAAAAAACACATAAAACTTCAGCAAAAAAAAACAGATGAAACTTCAGCAAAAAACAAGATTAAACTTCAGCAAAAAAAAGGACAAAACTTCAGCAAAAAAAAACAGATAAAACTTCAGCAAAAAACAAGACGAAACTTCAGCAAAAAAAAAAACATAAAACTTCAGCAAAAAAAAAAAAGATAAAACTTCAGCAAAAAACAAGACGAAACTTCAGCAAAAAACTGAATATTCAGTTCAATAAACAGAAGCTGTGCAGTATTTTAAACGAATATTCAGTTCAATAAACAGAAGCTGTGCAGTATTTTAAACGAATATTCAGTTCAATAAACAGAAGCTGTGCAGTATTTTAAACGAATATTCAGTTCAATAAACAGAAGCTGTGCAGTATTTTAAACGAATATTCAGTTCAACAAACAGAAGCTGTGCAGTATTTTTACACTGTTCTACTGTTACTGAGCTTCTGTTTCCACAGGTTTCTGTCACTGGATCAAATGTTGAGTAAATTCATCTGATTCAAATTCAAACTGGTCGTTCAAAACCGAGTGTGACATGAAAAAAACAGACAAATGTGAGAAGACAGAAAGTTGGAGAATCTGACAGCGAACGACAGGAAGCAACTGATAATAAGAAAAGACAGACAGCAAGAACACACTGAAACAGAGAACACACTGGAACAGAAAAGAGACTGAAACAGAGAACACACTGAAACAGAGAACACACTGGAACAGAAAAGAGACTGAAACAGAGAACACACTGAAACAGAGAACACACTGGAACAGAAAAGAGACTGAAACAGAGAACACACTGAAACAGAGAACACACTGGAACAGAAAAGAGACTGAAACAGAGAACACACTGAAAAAGAGAACACACTGAAACAGAGAAGAGACTGAAACAGAGAACACACTGAAACAGAGAACACACTGAAACAGAGAAGAGACTGAAACAGAGAACACACTGCAACAGAGAACACACTGAAACAGAGAACACACTGGAACAGAGAAGAGACTGAAACAGATAAGAGACTGAAACAGAGAACACACTGAAACAGAGAAGAGACTGAAACAGAGAACACACTGGAACAGAAAACACACTGAAACAGAGAACACATGAAACAGAGAAGAGACTGAAACAGAGAACACACTGGAACAGAGAAGAGACTGAACAGAGAAGAGACTGAAACAGAGAACACACTGAAACAGAGAACACACTGAAAAAGAGAAGAGACTGAAACAGAGAACACACTGAAACAGAGAAGAGACTGAAACAGAGAACACACTGGAACAGAAAACACACTGAAACAGAGAACACATGGAACAGAGAAGAGACTGAAACAGAAAACACACTGAAACAGAGAAGAGACTGAAACAGAGAACACACTGGAACAGAGAAGAGACAGAAACAGAGAAGAGACTGAAACAGAGAACACACTGGAACAGAGAAGAGACAGAAACAGAGAAGAGACTGAAACAGAGAACACACTGAAACAGAGAACACACTGAAAAAGAGAAGAGACTGAAACAGAGAACACACTGAAAAAGAGAAGAGACTGAAACAGAAAACACACTGAAACAGAGAACACATGGAACAGAGAAGAGACTGAAACAGAAAACACACTGAAACAGAGAACACACTGAAACAGAGAAGAGACTGAAACAGAGAACACACTGAAACAGAGAAGAGACTTAAACAGAGAACACATTGGAACAGAGAAGAGACAGAAACAGAGAAGAGACTGAAACAGAGAACACACTGAAACAGAGAAGAGACTGAAACAGAGAACACACTGGAACAGAGAAGAGACTGAAACAGATAAGAGACTGAAACAGAGAACACACTGAAACAGAGAACACACTGAAACAGAGAACACACTGAAACAGAGAAGAGACTGAAACAGAGAACAGACTGAAACAGAGAACACACTGAAACAGAGAAGAGACTGAAACAGAGAACACACTGGAACAGAAAACACACTGAAACAGAGAACACATGGAACAGAGAAGAGACTGAAACAGAAAACACACTGAAACAGAGAAGAGACTGAAACAGAGAACACACTGGAACAGAGAAGAGACAGAAACAGAGAAGAGACTGAAACAGAGAACACACTGAAACAGAGAACACACTGAAAAAGAGAAGAGACTGAAACAGAGAACACACTGAAACAGAGAACACACTGAAACAGAGAAGAGACTGAAACAGAGAACACACTGGAACAGAAAACACACTGAAGCGGAGAACACATAAAACAGAGAAGAGACTGAAACAGAAAACACACTGAAACAGAGAACACACTGAAACAGAGAAGAGACTGAAACAGAGAACACACTGGAACAGAGAAGAGACAGAAACAGAGAAGAGACTGAAACAGAGAACACACTGGAACAGAGAAGAGACAGAAACAGAGAAGAGACTGAAACAGAGAACACACTGAAAAAGAGAAGAGACTGAAACAGAGAACACACTGAAACAGAGAACACACTGAAACAGAGAACACACTGGAACAGAAAACACACTGAAACAGAGAACACATGGAACAGAGAAGAGACTGAAACAGAAAACACACTGAAACAGAGAAGAGACTGAAACAGAGAACACACTGGAACAGAGAACACACTGAAACAGAGAACACACTGAAACAGAGAACACACTGAAACAGACAAGAGACTGAAACAGAGAACACACTGGAACAGAAAACACACTGAAACAGAGAACACATGGAACAGAGAAGAGACTGAAACAGAAAACACACTGAAACAGAGAAGAGACTGAAACAGAGAAGAGACTGAAACAGAGAACACACTGGAACAGAGAACACACTGAAACAGAGAACACAATGGAACAGAGAACACACTGAAACAGAGAACACACTGGAACAGAGAACACACTGAAACAGATAAGAGACTGAAACAGAGAACACACTGAAACAGATAAGAGACTGAAACAGAGAACACACTGGAACAGAGAACAAAATGAGTGTGTGCTCAGCAGTCATTTACTGATCAAGGACAAGGATTGATTTGGAGCTAGAGGGAGGAGCTTCAGCCCACAGAGAGAGGGAGGAGCTTCGGCCCACAGCCATAGGGAGGAGCTTCAGCCCATTGTGAATAACGGGACTGACAGTATGAAGACACAGAAGGACCAGCAGAACGGACCCGGACCAGAACTAGTCCAGTCCAGAACCAGTACAATCCATGAAGTCCAAAACCAGTCTGACCCACCACCCCACAGAGGTCGGACTCAGGTAAGACCAGCCGGTTTTAACCTGTCCACTTTAATGGTTCCTTTAGACCCTTCCTTTAGATCAGTGGTTCTTAACCTGGGTTCGATGGAACCCTAGGGGTTCGGTGAGTCAGTCTCAGGGGTTCGGCGGAGGTCAACACACACACTGGACTCATTAGTCAGGTGTGTGTATGTAAACAAACGGCTTCGGAGACTCTTTCTCTGATTGACATCCAGTATACGTGGTGTATTGTTGTTGCTTATAGCACTACAACACATCCGGAAGTGTTTATAATCTCTTCCACTCGTCTGACGATGAATTATTTGAGTATTTTCCACATCGTTGTTATGACTTTTGCTACTTCCTGTTAACCACAGAGGCAGCCATGTGTAGCGTTTGTTTACATTTCTCGGTCACCGCATTGGTCAGTTACAATCACATGACAACCGACGCACCGTCGTGGATGGAGAAATCGTATTACGCTAAAGCCGAGCTAGTGCCGTAATAAAACAACGATCACAAAAATACTGAAGGAGGATAACAAGAACTTTTTTTATACACTACATGCAATTATCTTTTTTTATGTCAAAATTGCGTGGTTCGGAAAGTTCAGAGCGAGATGAAACGAACACCGGGTTGACCTGACGGCCTCCATCTGATTCGTGATGACACGCTCCGCTTGGCCATCACTGGCTGCAGGTGATCACAAGGTTAAAAATTAAAACCATTTCAGTGTGGTAGTATTAAAAAAGGTCATGTCTTTGTGAAAAGGTATGGAATTTGTTGTGAGTTCATGCACGGTATTGGTTTTGTTCTTTGAACACAGTGATGTTAATGCACGGTTTATTTTGTGCACCAGTAAAACATATGCCTGTGTCTGGAATTTGAAAAAAATCACATTCTGTTTTTTAATGAAGAAGGGTTCAGTGAATGCGCATATGAAACTGGTGGGGTTCAGTACCTCCAACAAGGTTAAGAACCACTGCTTTAGACCCTTCCTTTAGATCCTTCCTTTAGATCCTTCCTTTAGATCCTTCCTTCAGACCATTCCTTTAGATCTTTCCTTTAGATCCTTCTTTCAGACCCTTCCTTTAGATCCTTCTTTCAGACCCTTCCTTTAGATCCTTCTTTCAGACCCTTCCTTCAGACCCTTCCTTTAGATCCTTCTTTCAGATCTTTCCTTTAGATCCTTCCTTCAGACCCTTCCTTTAGATCCTTCCTTCAGATCCTTCCTTTAGATCCTTCTTTCAGATCCTTCTTTCAGATCCTTCCTTTAGATCCTTCCTTCAGACCTTCCTTAGATCCTTCTTTCAGATCTTTCCTTTAGATCCTTCCTTCAGACCCTTCCTTTAGATCCTTCTTTCAGATCCTTCCTTCAGACCCTTCCTTTAGATCCTTCTTTCAGATCCTTCTTTCAGATCCTTCCTTTAGATCCTTCCTTCAGACCCTTCCTTTAGATCCTTCTTTCAGATCTTTCCTTTAGATCCTTCCTTCAGACCCTTCCTTTAGATCCTTCTTTCAGATCCTTCCTTTAGACCCTTCCTTTAGATCCTTCCTTCAGATCCTTCCTTCAGACCCTTCCTTTAGACCCTTCTTTCAGATCCTTCCTTTAGATCCTTCTTTCAGATCCTTCTTTCAGATCCTTCCTTTAGACCCTTCCTTTAGACCCTTCCTTTAGATCCTTCTTTCAGATCCTTCCTTTAGATCCTTCCTTCAGATCCTTCCTTTAGACCCTTCCTTCAGATCCTTCCTTTAGATCCTTCCTTCAGATCCTTCCTTCAGACCCTTCCTTTAGACCCTTCTTTCAGATCCTTCCTTTAGATCCTTCTTTCAGATCCTTCCTTTAGACCCTTCCTTTAGACCCTTCCTTTAGATCCTTCCTTTAGATCCTTCCTTTAGATCCTTCCTTCAGACCCTTCCTTTAGATCTTTCCTTTAGATCCTTCTTTCAGACCCTTCCTTTAGATCCTTCTTTCAGACCCTTCCTTTAGATCCTTCTTTCAGACCCTTCCTTCAGACCCTTCCTTTAGATCCTTCTTTCAGATCTTTCCTTTAGATCCTTCCTTCAGACCCTTCCTTTAGATCCTTCCTTCAGATCCTTCCTTTAGATCCTTCTTTCAGATCCTTCTTTCAGATCCTTCCTTTAGATCCTTCCTTCAGACCCTTCCTTTAGATCCTTCTTTCAGATCTTTCCTTTAGATCCTTCCTTCAGACCCTTCCTTTAGATCCTTCTTTCAGATCCTTCCTTCAGACCCTTCCTTTAGATCCCTTCTTTCAGATCCTTCTTTCAGATCCTTCCTTTAGATCCTTCCTTCAGACCCTTCCTTTAGATCCTTCTTTCAGATCTTTCCTTTAGATCCTTCCTTCAGACCCTTCCTTTAGATCCTTCTTTCAGATCCTTCCTTTAGACCCTTCCTTTAGATCCTTCCTTCAGATCCTTCCTTCAGACCCTTCCTTTAGACCCTTCTTTCAGATCCTTCCTTTAGATCCTTCTTTCAGATCCTTCTTTCAGATCCTTCCTTTAGACCCTTCCTTTAGACCCTTCCTTTAGATCCTTCTTTCAGATCCTTCCTTTAGATCCTTCCTTCAGATCCTTCCTTTAGACCCTTCCTTCAGATCCTTCCTTTAGATCCTTCCTTCAGATCCTTCCTTCAGACCCTTCCTTTAGACCCTTCTTTCAGATCCTTCCTTTAGATCCTTCTTTCAGATCCTTCCTTTAGACCCTTCCTTTAGACCCTTCCTTTAGATCCTTCCTTTAGATCCTTCCTTCAGATCCTTCCTTTAGACCCTTCCTTCAGATCCTTCCTTTAGATCCTTCCTTTAGACCCTTCCTTCAGATCCTTCCTTTAGATCCTTCCTTTAGACCCTTCCTTTAGATCCTTCCTTTAGATCCTTCCTTCAGACCCTTCCTTTAGATCCTTCCTTCAGATCCTTCCTTTAGACCCTTCCTTCAGACCCTTCCTTTAGATCCTTCCTACAGATCCTTCCTTTAGACCCTTCCTTCAGACCCTTCCTTTAGATCCTTCTTTCAGATCCTTCCTTTAGATCCTTCCTTCAGATCCTTCCTTTAGATCCTTCCTTAGACCCTTCCTTCAGATCCTTCCTTTAGACCTTTCCTCCAGATCCTTCTTTCAGATCCTTCCTTTAGATCCTTCCTTTAGACCCTTCCTTCAGACCCTTCCTTTAGATCCTTCCTTTAGACCCTTCCTTTAGATCCTTCTTTCAGATCCTTCCTTCAGATCCTTCCTTTAGATCCTTCTTTCAGATCCTTCCTTTAGACCCTTCCTTTAGATCCTTCCTTCAGATCCTTCCTTTAGACCCTTCCTTTAGATCCTTCCTTTAGATCCTTCCTTCAGACCCTTCCTTTAGATCCTTCTTTCAGATCTTTCCTTTAGATCCTTCCTTCAGATCCTTCCTTCAGATCCTTCCTTTAGACCCTTCCTTTAGATCCTTCTTTCAGATCTCTCCTTTAGATCCTTCCTTCAGATCCTTCCTTTAGATCCTTCCTTCAGATCCTTCCTTTAGACCCTTCCTTTAGATCCTTCCTTTAGATCCTTCCTTTAGATCCTTCCTTCAGACCCTTCCTTTAGATCCTTCTTTCAGATCTTTCCTTTAGATCCTTCCTTTAGATCCTTCCTTCAGATCCTTCCTTTAGATCCTTCCTTCAGATCCTTCCTTCAGACCCTTCCTTCAGACCCTTCCTTTAGATCCTTCCTTCAGATCCTTCCTTCAGATCCTTCCTTTAGATCCTTCCTTCAGATCC